>NW_003805427.1:149951-153956 GCF_000255335.2 Galendromus occidentalis
TTCTTCGGTGGTGAGATTGAGAGAGGGCGGACACTATCAACGAAAAAGCGTGATGCTGCTGCGGGCTCAAGCTCGCCAGGGCGGATGATCGTCCGTTCGTCCGCCCGTCTACCCGAGTACCACGTCCCGATTTGCAGATCCATTCCAGTCATCCATCTCTTGCCCGGCTCCTTTCTCGCTTCGACTGAACGTTCGGTATGCTTCCGTGATCTCTCGCGCACCCACCAGCCATTCGTCCCGCGCTTCCTGCTACCGACTCAACGGAGACTTTCCTGGGCTAGATGGTCCTCCTTGAGGTTAGAACGGTCAGGAAGACGAAGCGGTGGCGCCAGCGATGGCGGTCAACTTGTTCCTCCTTCCGATCAGCTACAATAAGGTTATCTTCGTTTGCGGCAACTCGCCGCAACCGAGGCGGACTGCCGAATCACTTTACCGTCACCGTTAGCTGCAGGTGCGGCTTGTTCCCGCTCGAAGTGACGAGTTCTCCCGGGGCAGGGTTCCTACGCAATTACTCAGACCGAGATTCCAATGATGACGCATAATTTGAGTTAATGCGCAAATGATCTAATTAATGAGACGGACGCGAGTCAGGGAATCGGATCCCGCAAAAACTTCCGCCACGCTTCTACCTCCACAGCTACTTCGGTTGTCCGCTACATCGTTCAAGAGCAACCACACAAACACAGCAAGTACCGGCAGTCTGGACCTCGAGCGCCGCCAAACAAAAGGGGAATGGCCGCCCACGGAAAGGACGCCAACAACGCGAGACGTTCGGTTTCGATGAAATTTGCTGTTTCCAAGGCGGCGATATTCCTCTTCTATGGGCATCACGATAGCGTGAAAGCTTCTACATACATATACGAACTATCGGCCTTGGGAAATTCATAGTTCATTAGATACGGGGGATACTTTATTCCCTTGAAACTTCGATGAACTATCACGGATAATGAATCTCCGTCGTTTGGAAGCACGGGAAATTCCGTTGATGGTCTCGTCGAGCGGTATCTGAAGTGACGGAAACGATTCGATGGGCCCTCTCGTTCTTGTCCATTGTCCTCCTCTCTCGTTGCGGCCGAGCAGACGGTGCTGGACCGCCAGTTGAAGAGTACACGAGAGAGAGAGAGAGAGAGAGAAAGAAGAACAGAGAGTGCATAAGATAGGGAAGAAGGAAAAAACCTCTGTTAATGATTATGCTCCTCCGTCTGGCTCAATCTCCTTGTGTGCTTCTCTCACAGGAAAGAAACGGTGAGAAAGAGATATAAGGGAGCGGGGAGCAAGGAAGAATCAATTTGGTCTGCTGCTTCCCATAAGGGCGGACGAGCGGGAAGAAACCAAGAAAGGAAGAGAACGACGACG
Source organism: Galendromus occidentalis (assembly GCF_000255335.2). Taxonomy (NCBI): domain Eukaryota; kingdom Metazoa; phylum Arthropoda; class Arachnida; order Mesostigmata; family Phytoseiidae; genus Galendromus; species Galendromus occidentalis. The sequence goes on from NW_003805427.1 coordinate 151,308, forward strand.
ACGACGATGAGCGAGATCTATCAAGTGGAGCGTCTGTCTCGGCCGGCGCAACTTCAGCATCGTCACTCACTACGCATTAGACTCACAGCAGAGATCACCCGTAATAATTTCGGAACGAAGAGGGAACCTGATCAGCGAAACGAGGGACTAGAACGATGGCACGAGGAATGATGAGAGGAAGAAGAATCAAATAAACCAATGAGCACGAGACGATCGAGAAACAAATGAGCAAATGGGGGAACTCTAAACAAAAAATCGATGGAAGACCCAGCAGACGCAAAGGGAGAGATTCAGAATTATCACCGTATTTAATGAATCGGCGGTCGTTCTGGGAATTCTAGTCTTCGGGGAGCCAGACTCGTAAAGAAAATAATGAGAGAGGCATTATTTCCCAAGATTCTCACGCCGGAACAGACTGCTAGATGGACGGACAGAAGAAGAACAAGAGGAGGGGGCTCACGCAAAAATAACGCTCCGGGGCTCCTGCCCAGTTTGAGAACTAAATAGCTGGGAGTCTTAGAGCGGGCTTTGCGGGCGGCTTGCCAGCGGGCGGCGTTCCGCGACCCCTCCGTCTAACGGCCTGACGGGCTGGCTGTCAGGGGAGCGGGCCGGTTGCGAGCAGCGGGAAGGTTGAGCTGCTGTGAGACGCGTAGAGAGTCGCCAAGAGAGGAAGGCCGTCGAAAGAACAGAAAGAAGCAACGTGAGTATCATACAAAGCATAACAAGCCGAGCTCCTACCGCCCGTTGACGTCGTTGCCTCGACCGTTGCTTGCAGCTAGAGTGTTTGTATGTGCGCCGGCCAGCGTTGTCAACCAGGGTCCAACGGGTTCAGCACTCTCCACACAGCCGTTTTCTCGACCCGAGTTTACGAACAAGCTGACGCTGTCCAGATGGCGAGCTCATTGGGCTGCAGTTTTCCGCTGGTGATGTCGACGGCTCAACACGCACTATGTAACAAATAGTTAAGGTGTCGTGACCCTTTGCGGATACTGCTAATAGCGGCTATACTAATACGCGTCGTTGCCGCCGCCGCCATCGTCACGCATCACACCAACTACTATTAACTACCGCGACCGATTTGTAGGGCTGCCGCTCAATGACTGCAGCAGACGGCGGCGGCGACGGACCCGCAGCTGGAGCCGGGGCAACTCGGAGGAGGCGGCGGCGGCGGCGTTGGGCGAAAATGGCACCATGTTGGAATTACGAGCTCACTGTTGAGGCGTTCTTCTTCGCTCATAACTTCTGTACCCGTCGTCGGCTCTTTCTCGGCGCAGTCCGGGGCATCGACTTCGTAATCCTCATGCGGGATGCGTCATTCGACTTCATACATCGAATGCACGACATCTGTGAGCGCCATGCCTTCTATTGAATCAGACGTAGAATATGAATCGAATTGATGAGTACGAGACAAAAAATACTCCCGCTAGTCTACCCGCTCCCTGATGGAAAGACGCTCGGCCCTGCCATCGTTCTGAGGCTTGGAAAAAATTGCTCCACTCATACTCGACCTCGGCGGGGTGCGGAGCATGAACTTTTTGAAAAAAGGGGTGAAGAGCTCTGAAGTTCGAGAACGCTCCAGTGTAATCTGGATCCTCTACGGAGGTGGGGAGAAGTTCCCATGGAGCGCCCCTCAGGCTTGATAGAGCAACCCCCTGACCAGCTTTTAAATTTTGTTTCTGCGAAGCCGCAGGATCTGAACGTGCGAAACAATCGGGGGAATTTACTTCGGACGACGAACGATATCCCGAGAGGTTTCCACAGGAGAACGGAATCTCTCGCACGGGAGCCTTGAAGGAGTGAATCAACCGGGAATTCGTCCGACTCGACATCCGTCCGAAAAATACGTTTTTTTACCCCGTGGTTCTGCCTCGATCGACCATCCGTCGGAATCAATCCAATCGTTGCCATTGTCTCCCCTAGCAAGATTTGTCACCCGAGATGAAACGGGTCTCTCGGAGCTGAATTACGTGGATTTTTCCGTGGGCGAAATGTTGACACTCCGCCGGAGCGACGCAGCTTCGCACGTAGTCTACGCTGCGTCGTAGCGGCACGTGGGGCCGACCCCGGCGGTCGATGATCTCGGGGCGAAGCGAGACCCCTGTTGAATTTCCGCGGGAGCTCATCCGTCTTTCTCCATCAAGTATACTAATGCCCGTTTAATTAAGATGGTCGAGTCCCGGGCCAGCCGTCTAATCAGCAGAAGCACGGCAGGCTTACTAAAGCCTGCTTTCGCTTTCTCGATCCCCGAGCGAATCTCTTCCCGAGCTCCATTTCTCGTGCTTGAATAACTGCAACCTGTGCCCGGATCGAGTGATCTGAAATCGTTCGAATGACTCATGCTCCAATCTGCTTGCAACGTTCCTGCGCACTCATGCAGGAACGAGAGAGGGAGGCAAGCAATGCGTTTCTGGGATCGTCATCTCGGTGGGAAACTTGATGGAAAAATCATTTTTCCCCGTTTGGGAAGAGTCCTCATCCGGAGGCAGAGTTGCGCATCTCGCGTTTGATTGCAACGGGTGATGCGGAACCGCGACTTGTGACTGAGCATTCTGTCGAGGAGGTCCGGGTCTACTGGAAACTTCCCCGATGACGGCTAACGAAGCGGTTCCCTGGGTCGAGTTCAGTTGACGGAGATGAACGGACCAGGTA
>NW_003805428.1:0-191804 GCF_000255335.2 Galendromus occidentalis
GCCGGACGAGCTAACGCCGGGACAACCAGCGCCGGACAATTGATCGCCGGTCAACTCAACGCCGAAACTTAGCCTGCTCCGGATGTTCTTTGCGCGAATATGATGCGTTCAGTTCAAATCAGATAATGCGTTCCTGCTTCGTCATATTTATGTCACTTTATTCTCACATAACCCTATGACAAGTCTTAAGCGTAGAATCTGATAGGACGGCCAGAACCTCGGCAGTGTTCATCGACCACGTCCACTTGGGTACTTTTTATCGAGCTTTTTCCGATATGAACGCAATCATTCAAGGTTTCATAAGGAAAGTCTTTGCGCACCCGCGCAAGTATTCGACTACCGTAAACGTGTGGAAGTCGTTGACTCGTTTCAACAACTTTTTGTCGATGTCCGCGTATTTTTTCGTTTCGCTGGTGCTTCGTTGCCTGCTTCGAATCTTGCGAGAAGCAGATCTCGATGATGTTGAACTTTCCTAAGGCCATCTATGAAGCGGGTGACTGACACCAAACTCAGTCTGCAATCTCCTGTGGGCGGCCTCCGCGTAGTTGTTCGTACGGGAGTCCCCAGTGAGAGTGCGAGAATACACCGACCACATAAACGGATGAAACAACGGCTGTCGCCGGACAACAGAACCGTCGGGGAGGATATGGAGAAGTGAGCCCACATAATTATCCTCGAAATACTTGAGAGCTGGCATCAGCTCCTGTGGCAAGTCAACTGCGAGCTCAGCTATCGCGTTGTCGAGGTGAGGGGGAGGCACAAACGCGAGAGCTGCTATCATCCTAGCGCTGAGCGAAAAGTTCCCATCCGTACGATACCGGCCCAACAAGCCGAGCTCGCCAAGTTTCTTCTTTAGATTTTGAACAAGATGAAACAAGCATCCATCGATCCGCGCATTCGGAAAAGCCGCAACAAAAGCTTTGATAAGGCCCATCTCGTAGTCAGTTGAGACGGCGAGAGGAGCGAACGAGGGCCAGGCTTGGAGGATGAGTTCGATCATCCGAGAGTACGATGCCTGACTTTTATCAGGCAACAGTGCGTAGCAAACGGGTATCACAAAATCACCGCGTTCTGCGAGAATCGCTACTATTTGGTAGAAACATGGTGGTGACAAACTAAAAGTACCATCCACATATATCTTCTTAGATAAACCGATCCAATCACCGACTGTTTCCCGCCCGAAGACTAGGATTCGTCTCTCGTCCCCTTCTCCTGCAAGATCCGAAGGGATCAAAATTAGTGGATAAGCGAAATGAGCTCCATTGAAACCGAAACATGATGTCAGATTGCTCAGTAATTTTACCGGTGTCACCGATGAGAAATTTCTCAAATTTTCCTGGTTCGCTTTCGAACGTCTTGTATTCATCGGGTATGATCAGAGATGAGCGATTTACTGGAGCAGCCATCGGTCTCCTAGCTCCTCTACGAGCGCGATTGACGGACCTTGAGAGCGTTTCGGTACTCGGCAGGATCAATTTTGCAGCTTTGCTTGACCTCTCGATAACTCCTTCGATCAGTTGCAGCGGGGTCTCCTGGCATTCCAGAGCCTTCCGCTTCAGAGCAACTCTGTTCTCGCCACTTCGATCGCTGCAGGGACGGGCTCATCGCTATGAAGACCCATGACTTTGAGGACTTCTTGAGTCGAAGCTGACGTGTGTAATCGCACTTTGCAGTTTGTGAGATACTGACATCGCCAGAACACCTTGGTTCCATCCTTGCTGCGCTTGTCCTGTACAAACATATGTCCTTCGAAAGCCAGCTTCGGTTTCCCACGCTGCGACACCAATCCCTCTCTGCCCGGAGAAGCCATTGTAGTGGCAGAATCGTCCGCAAACGTATTCACTCACAGATCGCGAAATCTAGAACCAGAACCAAAGAATGAGCGGTCTCGATGATGGCAGCACGTGGAGGCCTGATGTCTTTGGAGGAAACGCACGCGATCACCCGGTGCGAATCAGAAGGTGCCGCCGACGTCATGTTCTGGAGCTGTGACAGAAGACACGTGCAATTCGCCCTGCCTTCGCACTCGTTACCGAGAGCGGAATGCTCGGTTTCTTTATGCTTTGCACGAGAATCGGAGCAAACGCACGGTCCTCGAATCGTCTGGAAGTACCTATCGTCAAGCTGTGTACTTGGGATAGCAAATCATGTGGACGCATCATTTTCAAGCAGTATGCCTCCTGAGCTAGGATCGAGTTAGCGACAGGCTCTCGGCGTTGAGTTGACCGGCGATCAATTGTCCGGCGCTGGGTTGTCCCGGCGTTAGCTCGTCCGGCGATGAGTTGTCTCGGCGTTGAGTTGTCTCGGCGTTGAGCTATCCGGCGTTGAGCTATCCGGCGTTGAGAAGACGGCGTTGAGATGTCGGCGATGAGTTGGTCGGCGATGAATTGTCTGTGTCCGATCAGGAACACCCTGTCGTCGAGCAGTGATCGGAAGACCGATTATTGCTCCATACTGGCAGTGAATTCTGAGGCGATCACTCGAGGCACATGGGTATCTGATTGCGTATGTCGGAGAGAGAGTTTGCGTCACGGGGAATTCCGTATCCGGCCGAGGACGGTGAACAGCGATTCGGTCATTCTACAAGCTACAGCAAGAGGACCTCGACTGCATAGTTCTCTATTTACGACTCAGCACATCTGCGAGCGCCTCATCTCTTTCAGTTTCCTCCCCGCTCCTTCCATGACCCGCTCCGGTACGGGTTCGTAGGCGAGCTCATAAACAAGGATTAGTATTTCAGGGTGCGTCATGTCAGGAGAGCCTTCTCCCCTTTGAGGATTTCGCTAAACATTGCCCATCGTCAGACAAGAGCACGCTGTTCGGCGTAGGGGTTGGGTGACTCGACGTCACAAGCAACATGGCCCTGCCCCGAGCTTACTTTTTCAATGAAGCGCCTCGCGAGCAGCGCGTTCGAGGAAAAGTTCTGGCTGACAAAGGGCCGAACGGCCATTTCAGGCGGAATAAACTATTTTCACTGCGATCCCGTTCATTTTTGTCTAGTTACCGATTGTGCTTGGACAGGGGTGTCAAATCCGTGGCCTTCAGGCCTTATAAGGCCCGCGGAATTTTTTTTGTGGCCCGCCACTCTTTCCCCGCATACTCGAAGCCGACCATTTCGAATGAGCGCTTGGAAATTGAATGAGATCGGTCGAATGAATCCCTCCGGACCACCGAACAAGCGAGTTTTCACCTCGATCCCCGGAGGCTGGAAAAGCATTCTTCGATGGAAAATAGGCATATATTCTCCTTCTATACTTCAATGTGGCCCGCGGGCACCCGCGGCGCTTGAATGTGGCCCGCCAAAAATTTAAGTGCCAGGAGCTCCCGATACGACTGATGACGCTCTCTCTGCCAGGCCCTTTAGCGCTACCGATTTCAGACATTCGACAGAGAAAAGTTAACTACATCGTATTCATCTATGAACGTCGTGTGATAGTCGATCGGGGTGGTTTCGATCATGGGATAGATCAATGAACATCGAAGTGGTCCAGGTGATTACCTGACTGTGGATGATTCACGTTCTATTTGGCGAGGCTATCTATCGTTTCATCATTGCTATTTATGAGGTATGCTTTGAACGCTTTCATTATTTTTTGCGGTTGCGATCGGACATTTTTTCTATATCGCCTTTCCATTCTTCGGGGAGCGAGTTGTGAATTTTTACGAATCTGGCGCGAGGTGATCCGGCGGTGAACTTCTTCCGAGTGCGGGGCATAGAGAGGTTCGAGCTCGTTCTGAATCTTGTAGAGTATCCGTTGCTGGGTCGGTTTAGTTTTCCCGACTCACAAGGGAACATTACGAACTGCCCCACACCGATTTTTCTGAAACTTTGCCCAAATGATAGTCCCACCGAGAGATGAAGAACCCCCACCATGCGAGCTGCCAACGCTCGATAGGGAGAGAATAAATCCGAGGTGTATTTCCAGGGTTTTCCACCGTATAAGGGTGTTTTTTCGAAGAAGAGATTCAAGAATGATGCCAGATAATTCGGAAAGCACTCTGCCCGAGAAAAAGGAAGCCGACTGGACCTCCCGGCTCCCGGACAATCGAACGACCATATGTTCATTGCGTATTTTCGTTGCAGAAATGATAATCGGAATAGAAACACTTGACACATAGTGTCTTTTTACAATAGCCACAGATCATGAACGGCCACAGCGAACAGCTCGCCGAGCAACACGCCTCGTTCACATCGGAGAGCATCTCTGCCAGGCTCGGAAACTCTACCCGTGGGGCATCGAAACCGCTCCTACGCCAGGCACCCAGCCTCATCGGTCGGAATTGCGGATGACAAAACTGAATGAATATCAAGGACTGCGACCGGAGAACATCGTTTCCAAGAAGGACTAGCAGTGAACTCTGCCCGAGCTCCCTAGCTTTAGTGAGCGCCCATATCCTCAACGTTCCGTCATGCACGATCAGGCCATGCGCGCGGGCAGAATCAAACGATTCCTTACAATACCGTGCGACCTTCACATAACGTTCGCGAAGCGTGCCGAGGTGCTCCCTGTACTGCTTGAATCGTCGGATGTAGCCCCTGTCCCTGACTCTCCTGAATGTATGTTGGATCGAAGCGAACGAGAACCTCCCGTGTTGGTCAATGAAGTCGAGCACCTTGCAGATGTAGTCGTACGAGAACAGGTCGTTCGAAACGGCATCGTATACGTCTTCGAAGACGGGATCATACTCATCTCCGACATAGCTCGACTCGGAGTTCGTCAATCTCTCCAACTGTGGCTTCGCCTTGATTCTCGAAACCTTTCACCGAACTGAGGATGTTCCCAGCCAACTTGACGGTACTTGGTCCCGCATCGTCGCCGGCACTCTCGTTCAGACTCAAGGCATTCAAGTGTCTTCGAAGCAGAATTAACAACGATTCCGCGGACACTGACATTGTAGAGATTATTGGAGCAATTCAGAACAGCTCAGACAGCGATCTATGCGACTCGCGCGGAAACCGGTACGATTTCGCGAGCGCAGACGTTTTAAGTGAAGACAACGAAGTTCTCCCGAGAATCTACTCGGACTGTCGCTCTTTGGCGCGCTTTTCAAACACGAGAATTTCTGTTCTCCGATATATCAGGCATCATTCTTGAATCTCTTCCTCGAAAAAATACCCTTATACGGTGAAAAACCCTGGAAATACACCTCGGATTTATTCTCTCCCTATCGAGCGTTGGCAGCTCGCATGGTGGGGGTTCTTCATCTCTCGGTGGGACTATTATTTGGGCGAAGTTTCAGAAAAATCGGCGTGGGGCAGTTCGTAATGTTCCCTTGTCAGTGTTATAGCGCGCGGATCAGACAAGCGACGTAGAGTTTGTCGAAGCTCAGAATTTTCAGCTCTCGGAAGATCGCCTTCGTGTTCGTCCGCGGGGCTGTTTCCTATACACCTGATCGCCCGATTTTGTAGTCGGACTAGAGGCAGTAGGCTGGTCTCGAAGGTTCTCCCGTACATGTGGAGCATGTATCGCAAATGCGATTCAACGAGGATGTGGTATATCTGTCGGAGTTCCTTGCAAATTAGCGATCTCACTCTCAAAAGCCGCGACTCCCGCTCTCATTTCGGATGCCACTGCTTTAATGTGTGAGTCGAACTTCCCATCGTCGTCGATGAGGACGATGGGAAGTTGCACTTCGTTTTTCTAATATTCCGCGCGAGACCGTTCACGGTCAGCCCCTTGTGGATTTTGGTGATGCGTATCGATGCCGACTTGACTAAGCGTTGCCGGTCGTTTCCCCTCAGTAGGAGGTCCGTGTCATCGGCGAAGGCGAATATCTCGGCGTCGGGACCTGCCCGGAAGAGATCGTTTAGGAAGCAGATGAAGGGTATTCCAGGAGTAAGTGTTGTCGATTAGCTGTTTTCGAATACCTGGGTTCCGTTGGACAGACGGGAAATGATGAGCCGGAGCGCGGGGCCCTCTATTCCCAGTTTTCCAAGTTTCTCTATGAGTCTCGGTATGTCCACGGTGTCGAATGTCTTCGTTAGGTCGCAGAAAACGATTAGGCAGTGAAAGCCTCCATCAGTCTCCGCCGAGACCCGACTCGATAGCTCAAGAGCCGCGTCCCCGCAGCCGCGTCCTTTTCGGAATCCGAATTGGTTTTCGGTGAGCAGCTTGTTTTCTTCCAGGTAGCCCCTGAGCCGTGGTTCAAGAACTCTCTCGATGAGCTTGTTCATCGTTGGCGGGATCGAGATCGGTCTGTAGTTGTCGTCATCGACAGCGGGCCTGCTTTGTGTCTCGGACGGACGAACACGGTCAACTTGATGCAAGACAACTCGATGCCGGGAACCTCGGCAGAGCTGCATTTGAGCAGTCCGAATGGAGCCCGTCGATCGCTTACATAAGAATTTCAACTAGAAACTCATTCCGCGACCAATGTTGCACACTGAGACTTAAACACTTTGGCCCCGTCCGACCCAGGGAAATTTTCAATTCGAGAATCGAACGCAACTCGGCTTTACCGCTACTCTCGCTCATCCACGAAGAAGGGAACTCCTCGACGCGGCAGTCTCACATCTCTAGGTGTGCACTCCACGCTCTGAACTTTTCGCTAGTATGCGGACTCCTCCACAGATCCTTTGAATGACCAGATTTCTCCCGTGATTGGCTGCACTGTACCGCATGTCTGTGAAAGGATAAGCTGATCGATAGGTCGAATAGATTCTGATTGATTTGCTTCCGAAGAAAATCACGGAAAATCGTGCTTAATTGTGACTAAGCAGAAGTTTCTTGAGGCGGTGTTATTCCAAAACGACTATCTGTCGGTGTCCCGATCGGGCATCGACTAGTCTCGGCATCGAGTTGTCCCGGCATCGAGTTGTCGGCATCGAGTTGTCCGGCATCGAGTTGTCCGGCATCGAGTTGTCATGTACCGCAGAGGTCGTACATCCCGCTATCGCTTCTTCGAACTTGTTAGAAGAGTCCCGTGTTCGCCGACCCATCGCTTGGCAGGGCTCCCCAGTCAACCGATCCGGTCAGCTGCCTGATCTGCTCGCAGTCTATCCTCCTGTACTCCTTCTGTCGCTTGGTGCTCGGCTCGACGTCAAAGTCAAAACTGAAATTCACAAGGCGGTGGTCACTGATTCCCTGATGATCGCTCACTGCTAAGTTGAACTTAATATCAAATTTTTCTTCGAATGAGCACGTGGTCGATCAGCGACGATCCCGTGTCCGTTCCTCTCGTCGGCATTGAATCATTCTGATGGAAGAAGCCTTTTTTTGTACAGGGTACAGATATTCCTCTGCTACCGTTTTCGAACCTAAGAGACAGATGTTGATGTCGCCAGCGATGATATACTCCACTTTGACGTCGAGACTATCCATAATTTTCGGTATAATGTGGGATGAGAATCTTGATCGGTCCGAGATTCAATGCGACGGCGATCGCTATACCGCTACAAGCTGCAGCTGCCGATCGCCTTTCCCCAGCTCGACCATGCATAACATCGCATTCAACCCCGGAAGCTTCTGGCATTCTTGAGGCCTGAAAATCGTTCCTCTCAAACATCGCGACTCCCCCGGCTCTGTGCAGTGGGTGTGCATTGAATGTGCCCTCTCCCTCTAAGTACATCCATGTTTCCGTCATGATGAAAACGCTTGTATCTTCGTCTGCTAACGAGGCAATGAAGTTATCGAAATTCCGCCTCATACTTCTTTTATTGAACATTGGAATTTGAGTATGTACCTTTCACCTGGACGACCGATACTTCCCCGCCGAATAGTATCGGTCGTTGAGCGAGTCGTTGCGGGAGTCTCCCATTCTGGGGATCATCTTGTCTTGTATAAATAAATGTAATCTCTATACATAAAAATGACATACGCCCGCTCGGATGACTCTTATGCGCTCCTAAACTACGCGACCCAAAATCCTCAGTTCCCGCAGAAAGATCCGCCTCAGTGCAGGGATGGGTTCGGGGGAAAAAATCCCCTCAAACATTTATAGCTTTCCCGTGAGCTCCACTTTCCCTCCGTTTTGCCTACACTGTCGTCTTCTGATCATTGTGAAATAAGCTGGCGGTGGGCGCTCTTTAGCGCTTACGTTTGAGAACGACCGAGATTCAATGTGATCGATTGCTCTATCCCTCGACTATTCAAGTACTTTGGTCATTAATACTGTGACGTTATTGACATTATGTTCGATCAACATAACGATTTGGTCCGATTATTCAAAACTGCCCTTGAGAGGATGCCAACAGATGATTATTCCATCATTATAAGGCCTGATAAAGTTCCTGAGGGTCAGCATCGGGGACGATTCAACGCTCCCTCGATTGATGAAGTAGCGATAGTCATTGTCGGAGAGGAATTCAATTCTCGGGATATAGTGCTTCACCGTCGAAGCGGTGAATTGAAGCGTGTGGCGGAGACACACCGGTCTTACGATGCTTTGCAATACCCTATAATATTTTGGCAAGGGGAAGACGGTTACCATTTCAAAATTTTGATGAGAGAACCACATACACACCTTGAGACTTCAAAGAAAGTCAGCGCGATGAATTTTTATTCGTATCGATTGATGATTCAACAACTCGCTACTCCAACCCCAAACGGGGAGTGAGGTCGAAATTAATGCTTTCAGAACAACGAGTTCCACCTTTCGCTCGCGAGGGGACGCTTGAAGTTTGATTCCATGAACGAATCGCAAAGCAAGCGACTCAATGGAGATATAGATCCCAGCCTTTTCAACATAACTTGAAAATCATGATAAAGTTCGTAAGACCGAACTCAACAAAGCGACAGGAATTCAATTTGCAAGCCAGCGAATGAATCGCGCAGAGACACGGTTGATGGGATACCAGATTCCCAAGATAGGAATCAACAAACTGATATCGCGATTTCATCTCGGAATCCACGAGTAAAATTTGCCAATGGCGATGATCGGGCAACAAAGACATATGAGTAAAAACAATAAAATGTCTGATACCGTCACGAAAATCAGAATTTAAATCGCATCGTTGTGATCAACCCGGTAGCTATGGAGTACTACGATATGAGCTGTTAGCCGCAGCGCAGCGCGGCAGGGCACGCTAGTATGTAATAGATGTAAATTTGATCTATAGTATGCCTATGTATCCATCTTTCCATATGGGGACAAAAAACGGTGATAGCTGAGTTGGAGTATAACATTTGACTGGGAAGCAGACTTTCTGAGGCCTGGACTGCTTCTCTTCTCGAGGTTTTCCAGTTCTTCTTCGGTTTCGATCCATACGGCTCGTGCGGTACTAGCTGGGAGACGGCTATCCTAACGGGTTTGCACTGCGAGGCGATTGAGCTCGCATGTGAATCCCGGGTCCTCATCGATGTGTTTCTATTCTTATGAAGTCCCGATCCAGACAATCAAGTCACAATCAGGTCTGGCCGCACTCGGGCGGAGCCTTGAATTAATCGATGAAATCGTATCGCAATAAGGTTCGAATCCGGATGTGAGTCCCGAGCTTTCATTCAGCGAATCAGGAGTATAGTACTGCCTTGCTTAAAACCTTAAGAGTTCCTCGGGCCTCACTGATGAGGGAATGAGGGATCTAAGAAAGTCTCAGCCGACAGTAAAAAAGGAAAGTCGGACATTGCGAGCCGTTGGCTGTATCGGATCCTTTTCAGCATACGAATCCTGCATGGCTGAGATTCAGTATTCCAGCTGAACATCCGAATCGATCCCGCCGAAGCCGGGTCCTGTACATATGTTTTTTATCATCTGAATGATTCAGTTCGGCCGTGAGGTGGTCAAGCGGCGGCGCGCAGGCAGGTGTACGCGAGATGTGTCGGGCGCGCCGAAAGCCTTCCGCGATTTCAGAGCTCTCAATCCGAAACCACTCGTGCATCCGTTACAAGATCCGTCACATTTTTCTGGACAGCTTCCATAACGACGTAATTCTGCGACAAGACTCTCCGTCGTGAGGGTCGTACGATATTGATGTCCGAGGCATCCGTACTCCGAAAGCGGGCCTTTGGGGGTCGCCGTATATTACCCTCGGGGAGTTCAGAGCCGGAACTTCAAAGAAAAATTCAACGAGGGAACACGACATGTTGTACTTTCGCTTCTCTACTTCTCGCTCACGCCACATGAACGTTGTTTCGGAGGGGAGTTCCGTGAGCAGTAATTTTCCCTCACACCGTGTCACGATGAAGTTCAGGAGTGAATGTGTAAACGCGAGGCGTGGCTTTTTTTCCATTCCGATATATACTCCGATACTCCACCGGAGTTCTCAAACTCAAATCAGAAGAGTCGTAGATTCGAACTACTTCAAAACTTCGACTCGGGCTGTTTCCCCACTACTTGAGAGGAAAGCGAGGCCTAGAAAGAGTATGTCTCGCGTTCTCCCATGCTCTAACGAAAAAGCAAAGCCATGTGGGGCGACGAATCGCGGAACTCACTTGTGTCTGACTCGAATGGCAATTCGGCCCACCGTGGCGTCCCCTGTGGAGGTCCATGCGTTCCGGTGCAGGCTTCCGACCCAGCAATCCGTAACCCTGAACCTCCCCGATCTCATCTCAGCTGATTCGGCTCCGTCTTCCTCTAAATCTTTGGATGCGCTGAATGATGTGGTGCCAGAAATGAGAAATCTCTCGCTGCGCCAGAGAGATTGGAGATTGGGTCTTCCTTCGATTGATCCAAAATCGCGGGCGTTCATACCAAGCTTGGACGGAGAACAATGATGATGGGCTTTTCCGGAGACTGCTCGGGCGACAGCAATCATCTCGAATCTCGAGAGGAGAAATTCTATTGTCCTCGTGAAATTCGGCGGAATAATTATGTTTCAGAGCGAGCACGAGATCGCGAGTCGTCGAAGGAATTCCCACCGAAGCCACCCTCGAAGAGCGATCCCCACGGCAGGGACTCAAGGCTGACAATGCGTCTGTCATCGATGACGCGTAGCACTCGCCTGCGGATGGTCGGGACTTGATGAGATCGAGCCACGTGATCATTCGATGTCCTTTCCGCCAAAAATCTAGAAGCTCACCCGCGACAGTACGTGAATGACGGATCCTTGCGGAACAGGGAGATAGGCACCCTCCACATCGTCTCCTCGTCGTTGCTTGCAGTCAACTAATTTTATAACACCTTCGAGCTTATGGACAGAATACACCATCCCTATGTTTAGTAGAGTTGCTCCATACTCATGTCCTCACTCTGGTGGAACAAATCCTCCTCACGGGAACGTGGGGGGCTCCTTCCCTCCAAATTCCGCCGCAGGAAATCTCGTGTCATAGCTTTAGATCGCTGACTTAGAGAGGCAGGGAGTCTATCCCACCTTGGCGTGCGCAATAGAGAGAACTCATTCCGAAAATGCCTCGCAGTGTTTCCTTCGCTTAGTTGAACACTCGAAGCTCCAGTTTTCGAGTTCGATCTCACGCTCGCTGGGTGAGTCGCTCAGGTGTCACGCCTGTCATGTAGCGAGGTAGGCAATTGATGCGTCCGATCATTGATTGGGGGGGGGGAGGTGATCATCAGCTCGGTCCAACGACAGCCGCTTTCGGCCGCATATTCAATGAGCGTACGTGCAGCCCACAGGTTGGGGATTTAGCTTTCCCATTCAGCGAATGCGACAATATTCGGGTTCTCCCACCATGGCTTGAAAATCACTCACGGGATCTCTTCGACCAAGATGTCTGTTTAAGTGAAATACTGTGGAAGACATGTGTTCCGCCCAATCGCTGCCAAAGGTCTTGTACTTGGAATGGAAGCCCCGTTTTCGATAGAATTGCCAGCTCTGAGAGACAAGCGACCCCGCCACGAACTGTGGGCCCCTCCCCGTTATTTCTTTACGGAGGTTTGAACGGTCCCAACGATGGACGTGATTCCATTGCTCCATGCGCAGATGTCCAGGCAGGCGGAGAGACAAATAGGAAGCCTTCCGGAAGCTACGGCGCCAGGTACGCCTGTTTCTCCACGCGTTCCTACTTTCTTGTCTAACCTTAAGAGGCTTTCCTTGCCGTCCGAAGCGCAGGACGGGTTCTACAAAGAAAGTAGTGTCGGACTTGTCCGACGGGGCCGCCCCGCCATAGAGGATTACGGACTTCACCAGGAGAGCACGGATTCCCTTTCTCTTCATCCAGCCATCCCTATACCGTGAAATCGTAGTCCTTCAGAGTTTTCCGATGGGGAGGGAAGTTGGCAGCGAGAGCCTATTCCAATTGACCGGTTTGCATCCCCCCTCCCTCGTGTGCGGAAGTGTTCGAGTTTTCCATTGACCTGTAGCGATTAAGCGCTAGATATCATCCCCGAGCCTTGAGATTGCCATCGAATCAACTTCACAACTCCGGGACCAAGTTCACACCTCCTGTAATTCTTTGAGTAATGATTGCGGAGCGCAGGCAAGAGCAAAGAGTGTGAGCTCGAACGATCATGAGAAGCATGTCCAGGAACGCTGAACCGACCCCAGATCTCCTTCGCTTGCAAAACGGTTCCGGTGGAAGCTACCTACCGAGGAAAGTAGGAGCTGGACGCCGACCTGGGGAAAGAGTGAGCTTGTTGGGCCGGTAGAATAAATCCGACGCAGGAAACGAGTCTCTGCAAACTCTGCATATTCGGCTGTTCTCCTCAGTCTGGAAACAGTTCTCAGTCGGCCCCCACTGCCCCTGCGAATCGCACATAAACCTAAAAGCAAAGGCGGTATCTGGTTTGCTCAATCTCTGCCTCGAAGTCTGCCTGTGTCAACTCAAAGCCTCTCGCGGCGAGTACTTGGAGGCTCGAACAATAATAATTCAATGACTCTGAATGAGTGTCTTCGTTCTCATTGGAAGCAGAGACTCGATGGACTGAGTCATGTCGACGTATACGCGGACGGTAATCTTGCTTTTGAGTGTTCGCCATGATCTCATGAACATATGTATATAATATATGTTTATGAAGATACAATGTGGCCTCCGAGATTTCTCTCAGCTCCGCTGTTTGTTCCTTCATAAATGCAATTGCGGTCAGGATACACCTCGAAATTCCCCTCAGATCGGCTGTATGAACCTTCTCACACGCGGTCGACGCATCTCGCCCAGTCGCGCTCAGGACACACCTCGAGACTTGATTGTGCGTCCGAAAACCCCGGGACACGTCAAAAAAGCTTGGAACTCTCGCAGGAAACTCGTCTGGGAATCGTGGAGCACAGCATTCTCCTTCAGACCGGAAAAGATCAGACTACATATGGAACAAAATCACCGGAGGCCCGCAGTCATGTCGTCATGGCTATCGACGTCTCACCGCCAGCTGTATCAGGAACACCGTCGCACGCTCCATAAGAATAATTGGAGCATCCCGACATTCACCGCAATCTCTCATTCAGCTGTCCACTTTTGGTTGTAAACAAGTTGCCGAAAATCCAGCGAACGCGAAAACAGGCCTATCGAGACAATCGGAGCGCTCGCGGGAAGCCTCTGGACCGAGCTTCTCGTCGAATTCGGTCCGCTGTTTGTCCACCAGGATCGTCGAGAGTGCGGATTTGGAGGTCCTTCCAGCGTCGCTTACCTGTGCGACTCACCGACCTCACAGAGTCGATCCGGAAGGGTATATCGTCTACTAGAAGCGGGAGCGCGGATCGGTCGTGCTCGAGCCCCCCTCCTCCCTCCTGAGATTCTGCCAAAAGCAATGAGACACTGTCGATAGACCGCATACCGCACGAATACCGCGTCGAAACTGCTCTCGGTCCCTGGCTGCGCTGAAATCCGAATGGATTGAAATCGAAAGCTATTGAAATCCGACCGCCTCCGATACCCGACCTCGCGAAACGATTGATTTTCCGCCACTCGAGATACCCTCCGCAGAGACCTACTCGGGGAGCTGCCACCCGAATTCAAAGAGGACAGAATTATTTTGATTTATTCGGTTTTAGCGCATATACTTTGTGTAAAATGACAGCACCACGCTAGCCGACATCCGGCAGACCGTCCCTATGTGGTAACGAGCCGATGACGGCTGCGGAATTGCCCCTTTGCACCTCGATCGCCAAGCGTTGGAAGAGATATTCGGTGGCCCTGGAGTCGCCCGTCTCCGCCGATATTCGTTTGCCCAAGTCTCTCAGGAAAGATTCCGTTGATTCTCCAAAAACGCCCAGAGTCTCAATCGCGACCGGCTGAACGTGATAGCGACTCTCAAGGTCCCGGTACTTGGCCAGTTTCCTCCTCTCAGCCAGGCCGGCGACTTCACCTGCCGAGCGGATCGCGAGGGAGCGGTAAGAGGGAGCGAGCGAGTCCCAGACAGTTGCATCCCAGACCAGACATCTTCCAGCGCACCAGGGGGACAAGGTCTGCCCATCCGGACGGAGAGCCGAGTTACTCGAAAGGCCAGTCGGCTCCAATTGATTGGCCATCCTTGCCGAGTGAAAGGCGCAGGATAGCAGTTTGTTCACTGCTCGGTGTCTTGGGTGTCGACCGCTACTTCGGGGACAGCATGTTTAGGCATAATCAATTGGTACGCTGCGTTATCTTGACCTCCAATGCACTCCATTGAGTGGCTGCGCATGGGAGCCGGGGGCGAAGCCTCCTGCCAGACGCAAACGGCTGAGAGCACGAAGTTCACGACAAACTTCTTCTCTGGAGAAGCTTCCCGATTCCCCAATCGGTTATCCAGACATCATCGAGGATCTTTCTCGCGTTGGTCTCTTGTCCAACTCGTGGACTTGAGGAAACTAGTCGGAACTTTTGTAAGGAGGAGCGTCCCAGCCGGGGAGGAGTGAAGAGACCGAGACACTTTCGAGCGAACCTATTATCGGGTTATGCAGCTCGCATGCCTCGCTGCACTCGACCTCTAATGAAATCGAGATTGAGTGAACCTGATAGGACCGTAATCACAGTTCTTGGATCTATGAGGTGAGGCCTCAAATCGGTGTGAAGCTTCGCTCGAAACAGCATCATTGATCATCACGCTGGAGCCCTCTCTCAATCTTTGGAATTCTTTGAGCTCTGTTCGTCCTCTTAAGGAGCTCTTGACGTCAATTACGTGGGCGCGGAGTCTCAATATCCTAATGACGCTCCATTATACGCACTCAGGAAGTTGCTTCGGGAGGTCATAACGCACAGTGATCTTCCCGTTGCCCTCAGCTGGAGAGCTCGTCGAGAGACGATTACTCGCTCTTGAAAAATGTGGTGTCTTCTAGAGACGACATCATCGGGAAGGACGGGAGAGAATGCGCTTTCGCAGCAGAGGACCCTCGAGGCGAGAGAGGTTTATTTGTGGTGCTTCGAGGAGCGGAATGGGGGAATATCAACAGACACGGGCCCCATACCGTATTTCGCTCCCCTCCCGTCTTTCATGGACGAGGCTTCGGCTTGCGGCGCAACGACGGAAAAAGCTGCCCCCCGGAAGTTCCCAGAGTGATCCTTCAATTCGGTCCGATTCCATTCTGGAGTCTATATTCGCGGCAGATATTGTTCGGAATAATCCCAAGGCTTTCCCTACTCAAGCTACTAGTGGCTTTGCCTCTAGTAGAAACCAATTTCGGTGGGATTCGGAATCCCAAAGAAGAAGCATAGCGGGCCAACTTCTTATCGGGGTATTGTTTCCAGACGACACATCTGACTTCAACGACTCCATCGATTCCGGGGGAAGCTTCGCTACAGACCTTCCACAAAGAGTCGCATATTCGGGTATAGTATATGATCTCTTCCCATACGGACTTCCCTGCCGAGTCCCGAATTACTCGCCGTGACGACCAGGCTCATCGTGCCCGGGGCTGTCCGTGCTGGGAATGCTTTCATCATTGATAATAGGCAGGCGGAGAGAGCGGATCGACTCAGAGAGCACAGAATTCGCTTTAGTTGTTCCCTGAGGTTTGGCCAAAGTTCGTCTTTTTCGACCTTAGGGAACCAGAAGCTTCTTTTCGTAGGGAGCGGAAGGGGAGAATGTACCTGAAGCATGCGTGTCTCCTAGACGAATATTTGCTCTTGGTTTCTCACCGTGGTTCAGCCTCTCGGACGAAAGCTCTGGTAAGCGAACGTGCTCTGTGTTCCGACGTTCCGAGTAATTCCGAACGATGTTCTCCAGTGAGGCTAACAAGCCCCGAGTTCGTCTGGGCGACTCGAAGACAGAATTCTCGGAGGTCGCCATACGGAGTCGGGCCGCGACCGTTGAATCGAGCTCAATTAGTTCGGCTGAAATTCTTCACTATTTCCAAGAACATTCCTCGAAATCTTGACTGCGATCGAGTAGAGCTCAGCGTTTGGGGACCCAGGAAGTCATCCGTCGGGTATTCGCCGCCGAAGGTACGTTCAGACATCTGCACAAATATTTCCTCGGGGGAGCTTCCGTGGTCTGTTCGTGCGCAAGATGAGCTCTATGTTCGAGGGATTAGAGTCTCCGCCATGCGGAACTCTTTCCGGGGTCAAGCTCAGGCAACTAGTCATCGTGGGATTAGATAAGATGGATTCGTGGGCTGCAGGAGTTGCGATTCGAGGAGAGCCCAGGTTACTAATGCTGGAATGCGGAAGTGGAGGATCAGAGTCCGTATCACGGAGTATTTATGCCTCATACGTCGAGATTTCCCTGGCTGATGATGGTGACATCCTGCGTTTTCAGGATCAGTGCTTTGAAGCTTGTCTAGTTTTGGAAAAGCTCTCTTTCATATATTCACTCACTGATCAGTCCCCGAGGAATTTTCCCAAGGGAATCGGCGAGCTCCCCGTCGACAGTGTTCTGAGTCTGTGGAGCAGGAATTTTTTTCGTGTTTCTGCCGAAGCGAACGGCAAGTCCGTAACAACGTTTCCCCGAATAAAATATGTACGTACGTGTAATTGTACATCGCGATGAATGGGGTACGCAAGTCCGCTGAAAGAGACCCGTCTGAATGATGGATTTTTGCCGGTGCTCGTCTAAGACGCTTGGGGAGGACGGGTGGACCTGGCGGCAATGTCGCTCCGAGCCGCCTCGAGCGGCACTCGAGAATCCAGCTTCCTTGGAAACGCCATGGACACAGCCGACATCGCCACTTTCCTCTGAAGAACCATACAAGGGAACGGAGTTCTCTAAAAACCTACTCCCCTACCGTCCGGTGGGGATGGGAGCGATGGAGAAAATCTTGAACACGTCTGAGAACCTGATATACAAAAGCCCGGGAGCGATACGAGAGCGGGCTCCGCATCCCCCGAGGACACGAGGAATTGTTCCTTCTTTTCCGACTGTCGGATGATATCTCTCCGTGCAGAATACCTGCCCGCAGATAGAGCTCCTCGAATTCTCACCGAAAGAAGACCCGCTTGTTCTTCGGTTTCTCCCTTCACGAGCATCACTTCGTACTCCGGTCATATGCTCTCCGGAATTTTCTTTCTCTCCCGACGGCCTCGGGGGGGTACGTTCTTACCCCATAAGTCTCATTCGGAAGCTGCACTCATGTGTGCGAGCTCTTCATGACCTCCGTGAACATGACGACATCTAGGATCCCAAAACTCGAGCGTCGAGCTCTCGCTCTCGCATTATACTTCTAATCTCGGGAGATGGAAGTTCACGAAATCGTCCCCGCGAGGGTCGGTGTCTATTATGGATCGGCCCTCTCGAAATTTCTTCAGTCTTACTATGGATCAGATGTATTTTCGAGAAACATGATCATTCGCGAGACGCCCCAGGAAAGCAGTCAATACCTCCCTCGAGTAGCTGGAGAAGCGAGCTACGCCTCAGGTCGAATTTAATGAGTCCGAGCTTACCCAAGAGGTCAAGAATGCAAAACTCCGATCTCACCGAAAACTCTCTATCTTCGATACCCCGATTGGGATCCCGCGGGAGCGCTACCTCGGTGTAGAGGCGGAGAAGAACAAGCACCGATATCTAGATGAACAAAGTCTGTCCCTTTCCGCGCCCTCGAGAACCGATGACCATAGAGTCGTAAGGAGCTCACGGGCCAATGACCTTCCATGGATTCTGTTCTATTGTTCTCTAAGCCTCAATCCTATCGAAATTTACCCGTTTCTCCTCCCGCACAGAAATCGAGAACTCTCCCTAGTTCTTCGTGTGAGCGTTGGCGACGGCCACGGCGACATACTGTGAGTGCGAGCTAGTCGAGGAGCTCCTAGAGAAGAGCCTAGGCAAGCGTGAAAGCTTATTATCCCAATTTTCTTCAATAGGGTTCTCGGGTCCTGAATGAAATAGCGCACCGATGTTGGGAGCGACTACAGCCTGTAGCTTCATACCGCCGCCACCTCGAGTGCAGGAATGCAGAAGGAAGTCAATAAATCGATCAGAGTGCTCCGGAAAAGCTTACTAGGGAAGCCTTCCTTCTAAAGGATTCGATTGAAAATTCCAGGCAGCTCAATTGTCTGTGTTCCTGAGCAATCATTGGTGATCTGCCTTCTTTGTGAATGTTACCCTAAGAGGGAGCTCGCTCATCTGCTGGGATGGGAGAAGCTCTTCTCATTTAAATTAAAATGGGACTAACTCCACGAATGTCCGCGGTTAGTGAGGGTACGAGCTTCGGGGGATTCCAAATTCAGGCATGCCGACACGCCAATTTCTGCGCAGAGAGGACATTGCTCGACCCGCTTCGACTGTCGAACACGTTAGTCAGTTCAGTCAGTCACGCGTCCGTTAGTTGTGTATGTACTTTCAGAGTCAATCCGTAGATGCAGATGGAATCATGCTCGCCTAATCGCACCCCCACTAGACGTCTTGACACACGGGTTGTCTCACACGGTTGACTTACTTCAGCCGAAGAAGCACGTGAGTGCAATCGGTCTTGACACACAGTGCATCCCAGCTCAAACCAAACGAGAGGACCTTACAGGAAATCATGCTTCGTGACTCGAGAAGGCGGACGAGTAGGATTGTGAATGATCGGAAGAAATTCGACGCACTCACCCGGCCTTGTTGCAGAATATTTGGCTCATCTGAACGTATGAACATCATGCAGGAGGAACTTCGTCCAGTTGTCGAGTCAGCAAGGTGCACATACTATGGGAACTACTTTATTCCTTACGGTGAGTGCTCGGCCGGTCGAGGGGAAATTTTGCGGCAACCGCATACTAACATCGAGGAGAGAAGCGTCCGGAGAATATTACTTTCGGGGACAGCGTCAAGACGATTTTACGAGGAGACCGCGACTTCGGACTGGACATTGGTCTCTGTTTGTGGTAGTCACGAGCGAGAATTCTCGGAGGGGCTCGGGCCTCAAAAATCCTTTATAGGAGAAATTTTTCAGCCGTATCCCGTCAGAATCGCAAGTTCACCCCAACTCAGCTTTCACCGGCTGCAATTCCATCGGTAGGCGCCAGAGAGCCGCCATTCTCGCCGTGGAAGCCAGATGGACTCGGATTTTGCTCCGCAGGAAGTTGGCGCCACGTTGATCCCTCCTGACCTCACAGAGCCGCACAATCGGAGGAATCAATCGGCTCCAGGCGAGCTCAGAGAGAACAGGAATTATTCCCAGAATCGTTTTCGATTGTTGGGATGTTTGTTATTCTGAGCCCCCGCAAAATAGATATTTCCGGAATGAAATAGAGCATCATCGAGGAACTGTTCACTACCGACTCCGAGAACTCAGATGTGCGCGTCGATTTTGACAAAGTTTAGAATCAGTACGGAGAAATCCCTCCGCAATCACCTTTAAGTGAGCGAATAATTCGTTTCGCGTTAGGGAATCACTTGAGATGATGAAAAAAATTCTGTTCGCTTTCTTTACGAGCTTCGGCTTACGCGCGGACTGTTTGCTCATCAAGAGCGTGGACCGGCAGAAAAAGAAAATGCGCGAGCTGTCTGATAAAACGATTCACTCACACACGACGATGTGGAGCGGTTTTCATGCCTCGAACAGAACACAATACGCGCCACCGCGACCGCCGCACCGCTACCGTAGGCATCGTGGCCGGAAGGAGAGAACCAACCGCGCCTCCCCCTCACTGTGGGCTCCCTGAATTAGCTCAAAGCTGTTCGCAGATATATCGTCGCCGAAATCATATTAGTGATTCCAAAGCATGCTCAACCGCGGAAATCGTTCGGCTCTCACAAAAGGGTGTGGTGAAGTGCGGGCGCCCCGACGATGAGAAAACGTCTCAAGACTTGAATCAAGCTTCCGCTGTGGCGTTCAATCAATCGAGGAACTAATCGACCTCTACTTTCTCTCTCATATTACGCCAGTCCGCCTGTCTATCCTTCGCCCGTCATCAGCCGGACCCGCTGGATTAAAGTGGAGCCTGAAAAGTCAGATCGATGACAGCAGGCGACGAACAATGTTGTTGTGAATGGTCGAGAGCGTGTGCAACACGGCGATGAACCTGTACATGTGCAGTTCCTTGGGCTTTATGAGTCACTTGTGAGAAGTCTAGGCATCTTCTGATTCGTCCGGCTGCCCCTTCGCCGAGAAACCGGTCGAACATGGCGTCCTGGTTTCGCAGTGTATTCACGAATGTCGTCATCCTGTGGATTTTGTGCCAGCTTAGCATGAACCGCAGCTCCGCCTTGGGCCAATTGCCGCCTCAACTAAGTGGGATAATCTCTCGTAAGTTGTTCGTACTCTCAGAGGGAAAGGAGAATAGAAAACAAAAAGTGAACAATTAATGTAAATACACGAAGCTCCCCCCCCGGTTTACTCGGAGAAATCGATGCGAGACCACAGGTTCCCACAATGGATTAGCTCACAATGCCGGATGTACATGTTTCTCTTCAAGAGGAACATATTTTTCCAAGACATTCACTTTATTTTAGATAAGGGGGATGATACAATGTAACATCGCGCATGCGTGAGACCTTATGGTCGTGTTGCATTCGCGAAAATCTAGGTAGGTTTTTCCCTCAAATATTCGAACGTCCGAACATCATTACTCTACAAGCAGTGATATTGACTGCGACGAATCTGATCAGGTGGCAATAAGCATCAGGCAAACTCCGCCAGGATAGCGCGAACAGTAGATATTGTGAAAGTCAGGCAGGTGATTGCGAACTGTTTTAACGGTCGGGAAACACGTCGATTGCCGAACGATAGCTCAATACGGCCGTAAACTAGGAATAATCGCGTCTTCTTTCGATCGGCTCAGAACGATGTTGAAGATTTTATTCCCAGAACAACTCGAGATATTTTTTTGGAGCGCTTGCGTAGGCACTTAGGAGGGTGCGTAAAGAGTAATGTAGGTAATGGGGATGAGTAGCGTCTTGCTGTTCTGTCTGATGGGACAAGCTTCTTGCCTCGTGGACAGGTCCATCAGACCCAGAGAACATGCCTCCGACGGGAATGAAAGTACATGCACATGTGCATATGGTCCATACGGACCGCAGACTCTGAAGGGACGATGGACATACAGAGATCCGGACACTTGGTCGGGAACTTCCGCAGCCTCGTTGATTAGAGTCTCCATAGACGAATTGGAACAAGGACTCAATGAGGGATCGAAGTCGTCGTCTGGTGTGAATAATTCACGCGATTAGCAGTGAAATCGTCCGGTTTGAATATACGGTCAGCGAGCGGGGGTGGAACTCTCTCGGATGATCCCCATGACGGGTCGGACCACGTCCGAGAACGTTCGGCCGGAGGATGTCCCGGGTTTCCACATTCTACAGCGTCGGTCTGTGATAAGGGTGCTCGACATTAACGCCACGATCCGTATGAAACTCTCCATGGACATTCATGGGCGAGTTTCGGAACGACACCCGTCCAATGGATTCGGCCATTCGCACATAGAGTTTCAATTGATTTCTGTGCCATTAGCGTCGATACTCATTCGCGTTGGAGAGTCACGTATTGCGGAACCCGACGTGGTGAGAACTGATACAGTTGAACCCCCTATCTCCGGCGGAATGACCGAGGATAACATGGGAGCTGATCCCGGCTCTTCATCAGCGGCCAGGAACTGCCTGCCGCCCCTCCCCTTCCGCACCACTGCCGGGGGAGGAGACTGATTTTTCCAGCTGATTCCGGAACGCATGTGGATGCCTTCCGGACACTTTTTTCATGCGTGTCGCTCAAGCCTAGATTCGAGATGTCGAGCTCATGCGCCCTGTCCGACAAGAGGAAAGCTCAGTCGAAATTCGTCGGTGAGACAGTCCGGGAGCTAAAGGCTCGACTCTAGTGTTCGCGGCGTGCCCTGCGATCGGGTCAGGAGAGGGGAACGATATATGTCCGGCGAGGACGCGGTCTCCAGAACCGGCTTATCTGGGTGTGGAAGAAAATTTGCCACGGAATCCCGGAGCCGAAACTGATTTTCTGTACTAGAGATCCGTCCGCTCCCTAGACCGTTAGCGGGCGAGAAGATTCCCAAGCAGAAAATCCCGTTCGAGAGAACGGCTTCCGCGGGCTGATCATGGAGAAATGTTTTTCCGAGATCGGGTTCGCCTGATCTCATCGTTGTCCTATGGGAAGAGGTCGGTCGTCCGATTCGTCGATCAGTTCCAATGGCGCTTCCCCGGAGAACCGCTTTCCGGAGGGGGACCGGCTCTCTCCCGGGACCGATCGTCTGATTATTCAAAGTGGAAAAGCACCTGATCGGAGTCGAGCTTACTGCTACTCGACGGATGGCATTGTGCCTTGTGCAATTCCGAGTCAGGGTTAGGATTTAGGGGAGGCTCAAGGAATGATAGGCTCCGAATTCCGAGAGCCTCGCTCGACCGAGATGTGCCTAATTGAGCATTTTTTCTGCGACACCGAGTTCTGTACTGAAAGTCGAGTTCGGGTCTGACCGAGCCCAGCAATGATTGAAACTCCGGCACGGTGAATCGGAGGCTAGCTTTGGTTTCGATCGCTGTTTGAGTGCTTCAGGCCTCAGACTATTCTGTGGACCGCAGCTGGGAATGCTTCCGATGCAACACAGCATCTGAAACTATCCCACGGGACCCGTATGCCCGCTGGTGAACACCAGGTATGCGTGCACGAGCTACTGCGAATTCATCTCCTGCTGCTCGTTATGCAAACGCGATGCGCCGAGTAGGATCTACATTGATCGTTTCTCCTTCACGCGGCCTTTGAGCTGCGCAGATGCCCGTTTTTCTCGTTCGGGAGCTGGCGGCATGCGTCTCCGAGTTTCTAGCTCCATATCCGGCAATTTCCCATGACGCGATCGCGTGATATGTTTTCGTCGACCTTGCGCACATCGAGCCCCGCAGGACCAATTCGCTCTCGAATTGTGAACGATAGTTCTTCTTGCGCGCCTCTTCGAGAGGTGCGATCGACTGTCGTTCATTGGTCGCGTTCGCACGAGTCTTCCAAGTGCGATCGGCGGAAACACCGATGAAATTCCGCACAGTTGGACTGACGATGATGGCGATCGATTCGTCTACCGATTCCTATGCTCTTTGTGGATACCGGAGTATGATTCGCCTTACTACAATATGAGGCTTTTTTTTCTCTGAAGAGCGGGACAAATATTTCGGATTCGAGGAGCGGGTGCAGATATTCTGGGAGGCAATTGCCGCTCGCTCGGAGGAGCATACTCTCTCGCTGGGAAGAGCTACCTCAAGCGCCTTTACAGTTGAGGCCGGTGAATGTTGGATTGCATAACCAGTCTCACAGGGAAAGTGATGCTTTCGGAAATGGTTCTATTCCCCTCTTGCATAAGCTCGAATTCCCCGCACGTTCTTCGGGACAGAAGCATCGGGACCTCAGGAGATACGACCGAAGTCCCAGTCAGTCTCGTCCTCTCATTGAACTTCTAGGCGAGAATTCGATACGAATGCGCTGAGAGAATCTGACTTCCGACTGATGGTGACGTGCTGCTCTTGGACGCCGTTTCCCTCGAAAACATGCCTACCTCCTCCAATTCTCCTACACTTCCCACGAAGCTGATCTAGTGATATCTCTAGGCTTGGATAGATGCACGGGAAATCAATCCCAGGTGGGCCCGATTCTCGATATCTCCTCAGACAAGGAAAGTCCACTTCTGAGCGGTTGAGCGCGGACTCGGATAGATCCCGGTCCGAGGCATCTCAAAGCTTCGTGCTTGGTGCGGGGCGACGGGAGTCCTGCCCTCAGCATCCGCAATGACCTTGCAGCTCTCCGCCTAGTGGACACTCGGATGATTCGTGGTCCGAAGAAAATTGTTTCTACTCTGTGAAGATTCCCCCAATCGGGAAAGCTAGTTGCAAACTCTCGCTGCAATTTGGCCCGGTTCCATTAATCTTTTCGAGTTGATTGCGGGCTCGTACACGCGTCCGTTCGATGGCTTGAGCGAGTCTTATGCATTTGCTCGTTTCCGAAATCACGCACACGAGGCCGAGCTCCCATCTTCCCGGATGGACTTTCGTTCGAGAATAAATCAGCGTAGACCGGGGTCTTGGCAAGAGGCCCGAGTCACTCGCGGTTGCGAATTCTTCTGAGAGTCTCGTTTCCATTCGCAGGATTGTCGGAGCTACCTCGTATCCCGTTCCCTCCGCCCGGAGGTTCAAAATCCTCCCAGGTTCGTATCTCTAAAACTTCCGGCTCGAGGAATAATCGATTGACCGAAAGTCTCCCTCAAGCCCCCATTTCCCCCAACTTTAGCAAGTATCGCCGGACATTGCGAAATCCTCACCGACGCGTGTCGTTCTCGACCAAGGAGTTATCCGTGGGAAGCGCGTACAGTCCCCGTCGGACCGGGGCTTGGTGGCATTTCTTGGAGTGCCTTTCGCCGCTCCCCCGCTGTCAAACCTCCGATTCAAGGTAAGATTCTCGGAGACTGTCTTCCTTTCCATTCCGATCTCCCCAGCCATTACCCTACGCCATTCAGATCACAATTCACTGGGGGAATTTTCTCCAAGGAACCTCAAGCCTTCCCTTTTCTTATCCGTGGATCTCAACAATAGGCCTCTCATACTGAGATTCTAGTTTCGTACGACATGTATGATGATAGGTATTCATGAAAACAGGAAGATCCGATAATATTTAAATTCCGAGTTCTAATTCCTCTGAGACCCCACTGAGGCTCATAAAGTCGGTCCGTGCAATCGGAGGTCTTGACAAGACGAGCTCCCGTACTGGGAAAGTCAATCAGAAACTGGAGCTCGACCGAGAGTCCCCCGTCATCTTGGTTCACCTCTCGCAATCCACAGAGACCTCAAGCCCATCTCGGCTGGAATGGTGTTTGGGACGGGACCGAGTTCAGAGACGTTTGCCCTCAACTGGACTACAGAGGCCGTCCTGTGGGGAGCGAAGATTGTCTATTTTTGAACGTGTTTACACCCGGTATCAAGGTAAGTTTACGTTGCAGGGCCACCGAGAATATTCGCGGGGAATTCGAGACTCGTGACTTCGGACAGCCGAATTAAGCTCAAATGACAGCGCGAGCCTCTCAGAGGGGGAAAGTTCTCGAGCCGGCCACCGACGAGCTAGAGAACGGGCCTCGCCTACTGAATCAACGCTCGACGCCGGTCCTCTGGCGCTATTCCGCGGCGTCGGGAGAGAAAAGTTTTTATTTAATGAGTGACATTTCCCCGGCAGAAGGGAACCACGTTTCCTGTGCTGGTTTTCCTCCATGGCGGTAATTTCGATTCGGGCAGCGGCAATTACTACGGACCGCAAGCCCTCGTTGACCAGAACCTCGTCGTTGTCACCCTCAATTACCGATTGGGGATTCTCGGTTTCGCTTCCACTGAAGACGAAGCACTTCCCGGAAATCTCGGACTCCGCGACCAACTGCTGGCTCTGCAATGGGTCCGGGATAACATCGGTGAGTAGGAGCAGCGATTTGCACCCAAACTTTCGGAAGAGGATCTCGGACTCAGTCAGCCACGCGCTCTTTCCAGCCGTTTTCGGAGGTCAACCGGATCGTGTGACTCTAATGGGTCAGGGCTCGGGCGCGATTTGTGTCATGCTGCACGCCGTCTCTCCTCAGAGTAAGGGGCTCTTCCACCGGCTCATCGTGCAGTCAGGTGAGTCCGTCGGCGAAAATCGTCGTGTACCATTTCGGTGGTCGCCCGGATTTCACTATTTTGCGTTCATACTTGAATCCCGAAGCGATGAAACGACGGTCTTCAGTGCTGCTCATAACGGCCTCAGCAATGGAAACGGCGCTCACGCTTAGCGTTCTATAGCGACACACGCCGTCCGCAGCACACAATGGAAGCGTCGCAGTGGATTTCAATTCTTACCGCTCGCCCAGAACACGTCGGTCCGCACCGGATGTGATAGCGTGTCTATTGACTATCGGCTCAGCGGCCATTCCGGGGAATCAGACCTTGGCAATGAAGACTTCGCGTGCAAATAATGCAAAACAAATCTTAGTTTGTCTGTCCGCGTGGAACTTCTCTGGAGTTACCGAATTCTTCCAACAGAAAACCGCTCGCTCCTTTAAGAAAACGGGAGGAAGTATTCCGTTAGCTTTCGAGTCGCGAACCGTGATACGCGTGCGAGCAGCATTGAACGAAGGCTTGAGTCGATTAACCATTCGTACCGTGAATAGGAACCCCCCTCGCTGAGTCGGCGCTCCACGTCAACGCACGCGAAACGCTTCAAAACGCTGCCGGGAGCCTCCAAAGTTGCGAAATTTTGTCAAGTCATGACATTTTGGCTTGTCTCACAAAAACACCTATCAGAGACCTGCTCCGACTCCAACAGGAGACAAAGGTAGTGAGAGAGAGAGAAGCTCCCAAGCTAGCGTGCTTTGCGGAGAATATTCTCTTCGCTCGTGCATGACGCGTCCACTTTTTCCTTCGGTAGATCTTCGCCGATTATCCGGTAAAATACACACCGCGAATAGATTCGGACCTCTCCGATGCCTTGGTGCCCTCGAGCTTCTCGCAACTCCTGAGCTCAGGAGTCCCGGTCAAAGTACCGACGCTCATCGGGTGAGTAAGAGGGGGAGATCTTGTTTGTGTAGCATCTTTTTCCGTGTTCAGCGGAAATCCTAACGGCATTCGTGCTCCAGGTTCAATATGCACGAAACCGCCTTCTTGTATCCCGAGCTCTTAGCGTTGCTGCGCACCGAGCTCGGAAGTGACCAGGATTATGTGAGGAATATTTTGCTGCCGAAGTATTTCCGAACCGCTCTTGGCGTTAGGGAGCCTACGCGGGACCAGCTCGACGAAATCTATGAGAGGTAAAAATTGACAAGTAATCTCATTAGAATTCAGCTGATACTAAACTTGCATGCCAAGTGAGGAGCTTCTTGACTCGAAGACATCCTGGGCCTGCTGCGTTTGATCGAATCTCGGAAGGAGTCGATATCGATCCTTAGGAAGGACTGCTTCTTTTTCCCGTATCGCAGTCTCTTTTTCTTCACTATGACTGGAAGAGAGGCTCCTTCGCTCCCACTTCTGACCTGGCTTGAACGAAAGCAAAGAGCTGATTTAGGCGGAGCTGTTTTCTCGAGAGACACACTGCGATAAAACTCCCACTCTCCTTGACTGCCAATGAGCGCAGCATAAATATTGTCGTTGCCACGAAACAGTTGAGTTTGTGTGAGGATAGTCTGTCCCGTTGTTCTCATGGGTGACTTCATTGGGAGAAGATGTTTTATCCCCGAACGAAGGTTTGAGAAGGTGGCTCGGTCGCTGACTTGAGCTACTTTTTGCCGAAGTGCCATTTATCGAGTCGTCACCTGGAACTAAGCGAATCCTGCATTTTTAGCTACTTTTCTGGTATCAATTATAAGGATCACGACGGAATCATCCAAGCGTTCGTCAACGTAAGTTCAGTTTCCAAGGTTCCCTAGATAGCTCCGTTGTAATTCGCTCATACTTTTCCATGTTTTCTTTTTTTCGCGCGCCTACACGTCTGTGTTGAGCCCCCATCCGTGTGGACCGCGCACAAACGACTGAAGTTCTCTGTCTTTGGGGTCGGAGCCTCGAATGAACCGATCATCTTCCCCCATTTACAGATGTCGACAGCTTCGCTGTATTCGGTTCCAATCTTGGAGACAGCGATTATGCTGGCGAGATCGTCGCCGCAGACCTTCTTGTACTCGTTCTCTTACAGAGGAGACATCAGCATGCTCGATTCGAAGCTTGGCCCGAGGTGAATTTCAAACGAGAATCTCAGAACGACGACCTTGCAGTGGGTCACGTTGCCGAGAATCTCAAATGATGTTCCGAACCTGACTGAGATATTCCCTTTTCCTTAGCGCGTCGAGACGTGTCAATCTGGGCCCATCGCACGGGGACGAGCTCTTGTACTTATTCCAAGTGAGTCGAAGCAGCACATGTCGTCGGACACCGATCTTTTGTCTCGATGCCCTCAGAATTAATTGTCTTTTTCCGCGCAGGTTCTAGGAAACGGTTTGCGGCCCTCGACGAATCTCGTCGATGGAATGATATCAAGGAGAATGATTCGGATGTGGTCGGACTTCGCGCATGGCGGGTACGTCTTACATTCTGGAGGAAAAATTCCGACGGAGGGAGGGCGATCCTCAGCTGTCTCAAAAGGGAGCTCCTCCGTGCGGCTATTCCGAGTCCTAGTATGACGCTTCTGACAGCGGGAAGCCGTCAAAACACACCGAAGAATGGAAATTGAGGCAACGGCCGCAGCGCTCATTGATGCATGGCTTCATCGCCCGCGTAGCTGCGAAGTTCTCTTTGAGCCAAAGACCGAGAGACCAGAATTGCGGAATCGTCCACTGGCGAAGGATTTGCATCACAGAGCGCATCCTTCATAACATGTAGTGATTTCGAGTGGGACGTCATTCCAGAAGCCTACACTTTGAACACGCATTCAAGATGCATACAATAGACGCGATCCGCGCTTTTGCTGACCATTCGCTCATTCGGACCGGCCCCATACATCACCGGCAGTCGGGGCTTCCGCGTATCAGTCGAGCTTTCGAAAGCCGTCGCGCTTTGTTACTATTAGTACCCCAGGATTCCTATCATGGAGTATGGAGATCCCTGAAGCTTTAGTCTCCACCGCTAGTCGCTATGCTGAAATCTGGCGGTAGAGTTCAGACTCTGGATTAAGGACAATTTCCTTCTCTCAGAGGGGAATTAAATCTAGAGAAACTTTCTCATGTGGAAAAGTGCATCCTCAGTCCTTCGGGCCTATTGCCTATTTTTCCAGACGGGAAAAGTCCTTGAACAAGTCGTCCCTTGTGGTTCAGAATTTAAGGAGTGGCTCTGAAGTCGGCACTCCCTCGTGTGCCCCTCGCGTACCGTCGGTACCAGCCTGATTGGAATAATCGCCGGTTCTTGCGAACTCGCGTCGAGCTGGGAAGGCTGTCGCCGCGGAAGGCCTGGTTCCGATGGTCCGACATCCCTGAGTCAAAAGCGAGTCGGCGTCGATATACGCGCGAACGAATGACGATGTCTCGCCGAGACCACTGGCGCGACGTTTCCGAATCATTCCAAGCGCTGACCCCACGTCAACTCCTGACGTGTGCAAATGAAGCTCGCTGAACGGACCCACCGAGCGCAATTAAGCCTCGGAACAGAAACTCAACTCTATTACTCCACAATGACGCTCCGGTCATTCGGCTAAAGCCGCCGCCGCTGCTCCTCGTCCTAAATATCTCGGGACCGTCAAAGCCCGCGCTGTGGCCACTGCTAACCCAGAATTCTCGTCTGGATCGAAAACGAGTCGGATAAGTGCGGTAGCTCCTAATTTTATTTTGTTGCTCTGCAGCCCTGCGTCACGCCGGACGTGGCCAAGGATTGCAGCGACCTTGTGTGCTTCCATTCGCTCCCGATTTCCGCGTTCTGCGAACATCCTGTAGTTGTTTTGCTTGCTGCGGTCGATTATGCAAGCCCGAGTTATTGGTTCACTTTTTCGGAAAATCGTTGGCGGCGAGCGCCAGAAAGCTCAAAATAGGTATCGCAGATCGCCGCTCGAGAAATCGCTCACTATGCTTCAGGGAAGTCACTCGGCTCATGGCAGACAGCGATCCAGCGCGGAAATCGCGCTCCCCCCTTCTTCCTTCTCGATGCCGCGATTCGTTTTTAGGGAGTGAATGGGTCTCATTCGGAATCGGGGTCCTCCTCGATCATTTGCACGATTTCCCCAGAAAAAGTTGTCCTAATCCCGATGCATTAAAGACGGCATTTCGCAGGAATCCCGTCCCCAATCCTGACCCCGAGTACCTGCCCTTTGCGGCGTCGAGCCCTTCGAACGTGACCGTCTACCGTATCGGGCGATCTTTGCGCCCATCACCCCTAGACGCGTTCGAAGCGGAAAGCGTTGCTCTGTGGAGATCTGTCTTGCCGAATGCGTACGATGGCAGAGAGAGCTCTCAGACGATTTCACAGGTGAGCAGAAAAGACGGGTAAGCTTCTTCGGTATCCGACTCGTTGTGAGGCATCTGCTGACGCTGTTTTCTGCCTTCAGGTTGCCTTGTCAGGATCGAGTCTCGTGGATCCTGTGTACCGCACCCTGGCCTACTCCATGTTGACCGTTGCTCTGGCCCTCCTCGTAGCGGTGGGAGTTCTCCTCGTCATTATCTATCGGCAAACTAAAAGCAGCACGTTCATGTGCGGCAGTGCGGAGACCAGTTCCCGTGCCTCGCCGGACACTAGTTACCACATATACTGACTAAACGAGAAGCTCCGGCAGGGAAACGAGCTCGTGCTTGATTCGAGGAACTCCACACATTTATGACGTCCACCGGCTATGCTGAGCACGGATTTGTACAGCTCTGTCAGGCTTCGTTGATGCCTGTCTTTTGTTTCGTTATATGACAATGTTGTTCTTTGGTCTCGGAGAGCATTTTCTCGTTTTAATGGTTCCGTGACGAGCTGAATCGTTTATTTATTACCAGTCTCGCTGTATATAGAAAGTTGGGGGATAATTCGTTTAGCTAAGCTACCCTGTGACCGCGCGGATGCCTCACCGATTGGGGTTACCGGTGGCCTTTCAATGAGAATAAAAGGTGAAGTTCAGAATTCGTCCGCTCCCTTTCTGTATCTCTGAAGTTGCGCCTTCGCTGTATTCTCCGCAAGAGCAGCCACGGATGCTTCAATGTCGCAGGACGCGGTTCGAGCCTCAGAATCGTCACATTGTGCTTCTTTCTTCGGTCTCGACATCTGCGAGCCCGGTCTGTATCGTGACATGTTCTTGTGTACAATACTAGATGCGCTCCTGGAAAAACCCCTCCGCGCGTTCTCCAGCTGCTGAACCTCGAAACTATCCGGCCGGAGCGATCACTCACATTGATGCTTTGTGAGGGTCGCCAAGCATTCAATGAAGAGACGAGGGCCGACATAAGGGACGCGGGTTTTTTTGACGGTTAAAAACGCGTTTCCGTGGCAGAGACCGCATCTGTGTTTGAGAGTCGGCTGGGGATGATATCAGACAGCGTCCCGGAGTTTTTCTTCTGAACCGGTCTGACATGTTCCAATCAGGATGCCGTTCCACGGAAGTTTCGTCAAATGGTCTGGGAGACAGCGGCGAATTCGAGTCCCCATTACGTCAACAGCTGTTCCTTTCGTTGACCGCAGAGGACAGGCACTCACTCTCAGGGTGGACCGATGATTCCCGTTTGGGGGAATCGGTCAGTATTTCGATGCCATCTGGCTATAGTATATTGAGCCATATTTCCTTCAGGATCCGAGCGCACCCTTCCATCCCGGTCGGCCGGCTTCCACGGCTCAGATGTACTTTTACTCGAGTGATTCCTTATATTCTAACGTAGTTTTGTCGTCAACCCCGTGGAGAAGCGAGGATTAGTCTCGATCAGAGCAAAACGAATCATTCACGAATTCTGCTCACATTCTTACTTCGGAGTCACGCGCTGGGCCGGCTGGATGAGCATTCTTACCCAGTATGAGAATCAAGTTAAATGGTAAGACATCCGCGCTTTCGACGAGTCATTCCTCGAGAGGTCGAACTTCATCGGAACAAGAGACGGAAGAAGCCTCCCGCATCAGAGCGTGCGGACTGCCATCGAGGCCGAACGTCGTACCCAGGATCTTCGGAAGTCTGTGCTTATTCTCGATTCTTGCAACGTGAGAAGACTGCTACGGCGCGGCGTGCTTCTGGCTTGTGGGGAATCTCCCAAGTCGGCCGCGGACACCGAGGTATCGCGTGACATTATTTCTCTCAGGCTCCGTGAATTAGGTTGTGCGAAAGGGCGGATCGCCATGAGGGACGGAATAGTGAGACAAGAGGAAATTCTTGACCTTTCCAGGAACCGCTGGCAACATAAGTTCAATTCCGGCCGAGCGAAATGCAGATGCTCCTCTATTCTGATCTCCCTCATGTGGATCCCGAGGAGGTGGCTGCCAACGGCTCCGCACAAGGATTGATTTGTCCAATCCAAATATTTCTCCCCAATTAGGAAAGCTCCTGACAGGAGTCGGAGTCTAGAAGGACTGTCCTCGCCCGCATTCACTACAAATCTTCATTTTGAGTTATTGGGTGGCGAAAAATCCCCCCGGGACGGATTTGTCGAACGCGGCGCTCGCCTTTAATTCCTGAGGTTTTGCCATGCGCCGTTCCGGGCTTTCACGTACCGTTCCCGTTTGTTCTTCTTGTGTCGTTTCTCGGCTACCCGATAATTCTTCTGATATCAGGATGTGCGGCGCGTGGGGAAACGGGACGCCAACCGGCCTCGAGAACTTTTCGGGAGAATCTTTCTTCTTTGAAGTTGATCCGTCGAGTGCACCGATGATTCCTCCAGGGAGCTTTCTATTCGCCGAGTGCAACTGCGGCTGCTGACCTTCCCACAAGGACTTCTTTTCTCCTTAGGCTCTCTTCGGAACCTACGCCACTTATTTTCCGGGATCGGGGTGCTAGATGCTAAAGAGCTCCTCTCGGAGGGTCCAGCTGAGAGGCCCGTTTACCGGTTCGAGCCCTTACTTTGCAAGCATGTGAAGATGATGGCTGGAAAGAACGAGAAAGATCTCGCGCTAGGCTCCGTGCCTCGAGCCTTCTCCCCAAGGGCAAAACCTCCCGGACTTCATTGCAGGAGCGGTTTCGTCGGACGCTCAGAGCTAAATTCCGCCCCGAGTCGGGGATCCGGCCAGGTAGTTCGATAAGTCTAACCGTTGCTATTCTTGATCACAATAGTCCGTCAGTAGGTAGGTCAGTGGAACATAGACAGCGAATTGTCTCGTGTTTCGTTCAGGGAGGACATCGGCTCTCTCGAGGGTTGCGTCTTAATTCGACTATAATTTATTCGTATTCGTCGCTCATATACTCCATGTGATCACGACCGAAAGCTGTCTACAAAACAGTGCATTCTCCTCAGAAGAGAACGAAGCCGACGTTCATGGACGACCCGCTTTTCGAAATGAATTCCTACTCATATCACTTTACAAATACGGAAACCTAGAGGAAATATGGTGTTACAACTCTTTCCGGAATAACTCGTTTGTTGTCAGGCACGGCGTCGAAGATCTTGGGGTTTTTATTCTGGGGATCGCTGATCTCCAATACTGCGGCCACGTTCCCACACCTGAGAGAAGAGACGATGAACGGTGAAATAAGTGAACCCCGCCTGAGCGAGTCTGGAAAGCCGCCCATGAGGAATCGCGAGGTATAAGCAAGGAAGCCACAGACCTGTAACAGTAGTTCGGCGCAGACCATACCGTGACGAGTTTGTCATCGAACATATACTTGTAGCCCTCGTGGACCAGCTGATGCGCACGACAGATCAGAGATAAGCCGTTGTACTGCATGAACTCATGCGTGGCTTTCGCTCCGAACAACCAACCGGCACCTCGGGGACTCCAGCACCAAGAATCCACTTCGTCAGGGTCTGACCAGACGAGATCACAAAACGCGCCCTTGTGTGGAATTTCTTGATTTCGCTGGATCGTTCTGATCTGGACGGCGAGAAGAGGACAGCGTGAGTAGACCAACCCGACGTGGGCAGAGAGACATTCCCAATAAATCGATTTCTGCCTATGCCTTGAAATGAGGCGAACGCCCGAGGGGGGGACAAACCTGATCGAGAGCCTTGATCTCAGGACTGAGTCCTCCATGAACGCAAAAGATTTCCCCATCTATGATGGCTGCCAACGTGAGCAAATCAAAGACTTTGCAACAATACTTCCAGGCGTTGGCGTTTCCGTATTTCTGCTGACACTCATCGTAGAACCCGTAGACCTGAGTGATTTGTCTCGATTCATGATTGCCTCGAAGCAGCGTTATTTTGTTTGGCCACCTGAAATGAAGGGAATCTTCTCAGACTGGACGCTTTTCTCGCTCGCAGTTTCTCAGCACATCCGGCACCCCCGGAGATGTCAAAATTTTTCCGAGATCTTTCATTCCGCGAACTCACTTTGCTTTGAGCGTCAATAACCGAGTGAATGTTTCCAGTGAGTAGTAGCCGCGATCGACGAAATCACCCATAAACACATAATTCGTTTCTGGCACTTGTCCCCCACATCGGAAGAGCTCTTCAAGATCGTAGAATTGCCCATGAATATCCCCGCAGACGGTCACAGGGGTGGATACGGGCTGGACGTTATTTTCTTCGATGAGAATGTTACAGACGAGATTGCACAGTTTCTGAAAACGCGCCGAACGCTTAGTACTCGAGACCAGACCGCAGAGACATAATTTTCTCATCACATCGACTTCTTTCGGATCTATGGCGTCAGCCATTTGATTGAGTCACTTTCCGGCGCGGCTCTCTTTTAAAATAAAATATGATGTCGGAGATGGTAGATTTCCTTACCTTCAGGTCCGACTCCGGTAGATATTTGCATTCTTGTGCCACTTTGATCCACGAATCGATGTCGGAACCGACAATGACCGTCCCCATGATTACACTGCTGGGGTTTAGCTGAAATTAGGAAAAGTTGAGGTTTGAGAGTTCTGTCATTTCCGGCTCCATCCGAGAATATTGGTGCGGGGCGCTACCCCCTTCGAGACTGCACCACACCGAAAAACTTTATTTGGATAGATCCGTAGTCCCGGTTCATGACTCACGTTCTCGAATCTACGAAGCACTCGTCAATTTTTTGTCAAATTCACAGGCGATTACTTCGCCACTCCACATAATCTATGTGAGTCCATGTATTTGTTAGTTGATGGTGTTTTCCCACATCGTCTAGAACACACATCACACGCAGACGACTGGCGCTCCGAGGAACCCCACACACGCGCCTAAAATCTGCGGAGCAGCATCGATTTCGCCTTCCTTTCGGGCGGAATACATGCTTCTCGATTACCTACCAACGAGACGAAGCGTCAAGCGTCAATCTCTATCCGGACCCATGGATCCGATCATCCTAGTGTCGAGTGATTTGTTTCAGAGCGAATCGAACAGCACTCCTCGATGAGCGCGAGGGTTCGTCGAGTTCAGAAAAGCCCGCGCCATCGAGCGGCCCATCTGATCGAGCCGCGTCGTTGTCGCCGGGATCTCCTCCACTCGACGAGATTTGAAGAATCCTCCCGAGCATAGTGGAGTGCGGCAGCTGAGACAATAGATATCGTGTGTTCGAGAACCTCTCAATACATTCAGCGGGGACACTCGTTGGAATTTCTTAATACCTCGGTTTTCCATACGTATTTCGAGCCCTGAATATGTCTTTCGGCGGGCGCGGACCTCC
Organism: Galendromus occidentalis; assembly: GCF_000255335.2. Lineage (NCBI taxonomy): Eukaryota > Metazoa > Arthropoda > Arachnida > Mesostigmata > Phytoseiidae > Galendromus > Galendromus occidentalis. The sequence goes on from NW_003805428.1 coordinate 35,287, forward strand.
GGATATTCATGGAATGGTCTCTCTGAAAGTAGACAATCTGACCTACCGTACAACAGTAGAAGATCTCAAAAGAGTTTTCAGGTTCGTTGCGAGCTTATCCGCTGAGCGGAGTATTTCTCTTGAACTGAACTAGATTTAGAACTTACTAGACTAGGCGCTCTGATCCTCCAGTGCGGATCGAAGCCGACTCATGTTTTTCCTGCTTCTCGATAGGAAACATGGTGATGTCGGTGATGTGTATATCCCTCGGAATCCGCGGAACAATGAATCTCGAGGTTTCGCTTTCGTGAGATTTTTCGACCAGCGGGACGCGGAAGAAGCTATGGACGCACTCGATGGCTACAGGTGGGCTCGAGGAAGCATCGCGAAGCCAATTCATTTTCCGACCTCGAATCATAATTCAAAGCTCCAGACTCGGGAAGTAATTTCCTGTACCGAATTCTTCCACAGACTCGATGGTCGCGAGCTGCGCATTGCGATGGCCAAATACGCTCGACCAGGCGGTCGCAGCGGTGGTAGGGATCGGTCAAGGTCGAGGGATCGCCGCAGTCGACGGCGAAGTCGATCTCGCTCGCGAGACAGGTCAGAAAGAAGACAAAATTCTCATACTACGTGACGATATTGGTTTTCGTCGGTCGAACCTCGTCTCAGTATGCGGCCGATTTTCTCCTCTACAGAATTCCGTCAACATCGTCCCCAATTCGACTCGTTTCAGGAGACGGTCCAACTCCAGAGATGATGAGCGCAAAGATAAGAAATCCTCTTCGCCTCCTGCGACGAGGTCGCGCGATCGTTCTGTTGAAGAAGCCCGACGGTCCCGAGACGGTTCTAGGGAGCGGTCCAACGGCAGAGATGAGTCCCCTGCGCGGGAAAAGGCGCGGGATCGTTCGAGAGACGCATCGAGAGAAAGAAGCGCGTCTAGAGAAGGAAGCACCGAGAAAGATCGCCGCCAGAGGAGTCGTTCTCCCGCTAGCTCTCACGAAGACACAGAGGAGTGAGCTGATCATATGAAGCCAGAGGATCACAGAAAAGATCATCAAAGACTTCATTGTAAGACTGCCGGCGCTCCCTAATATACATTGAGCGGAGGAAAGGAACTCATAGTAGCGGGACTGTACCGAGACGGACCCGGATGCCGCTCCCGAAATGTCTGTAGAGAATGTGCTGAAATCCTCTAAGAGTAGTCTTGAAGGCATAGACTCCCACCCTAAGCCAAGTATGGAGCTGTGAAGCGTTTGAAGAAGCAACGCGATTGTCGATCTGATCCTTCGCTGGACTTCTTATCGATCCAGTCTGCGCCTCATATCATTCTCGAGAAATCCCGGGTCAGAGGCGCAGACTTTAGTATCGCATCATCGAACCTGGAGCTGGGGATGATGCTTGAGGGGAAAAGTTAGTCTAGATTTGTAAGCGCTCCCCGCTTCCGGATGGATGGGCCAGAGCTGCTGCAGTCTCCATTATGGATCCGTTGAGGGTAGGGGGTCTTTCGCCGCTGAGCCCCTTTGTCCGGATCCGTTGAGGGTAGGTGGTCTTTGGCCGCTGAGCCCCTTCGTCCGGATCCGGTTGTTCGAACAGCCGGAGTCATCCCCAAATCAGTCTACCGGCGCGATTCTGAGACTTCTCCTTCACGACGCTTTCTGTCCCCGCAGATTGACGTTTGTAGACTGTCATATGACAATGATCTCGGAGTTGGGATTTCTGTCTGGGCTGTCCCCTCTGCTCGCTCGCATCCAGTGAGATCGCAATTGGGGACTTCGGATTCAGGACATTCTTTTTCCAGCTTATCCGGTGACCGTCACACCATGAACATCACGCCATCAAATCGGAATATGTGGCTACTACATGGAGCGAAGGATGATTTTTAGCATGTAATGGTCTTGCACAAATCAAATGGAGGTGACCAACGATTCCCGCCTCCCCTTATGGCTGTGCCTCCTTCAATAAAGACTCGTAAACTCCAAGTTGTCTCCAAAACGGAAGGCTTGAGCTGCCGGCCCCTTTCGTGTTTTCCTCCGATGTGGTCTCTAGAGGCTCACGACATCCCGTCTCCGATGGTGTCCCGGAGCGAGTTCACACGACACGGAGATTTCCACCAATCTTATTCTGCAATGATTGAGATGAATCAATGACACGGAAGAGCGGAGCGAATGGAGCGCTCAAAGAGCTACTCTGACAATGAGCCAAACGCATTGCCTTGGAGCGAGCAGTAATATTCGAGTCTGATCTGATCCACGTCTGGGAACCTACTTCTTCCGATTCCCCCAACGAGTCTCGCCGCGCCGTATCCGTGATTCTGAGGGCTCGGCTCTGATGGCATTCTGAGATTATCGCGAGCATCCTGCACTCTCGAGGGTGCCTCGGAGAGTGGAGTTCCCGCGGAAACCTGAATTGATCGTCATCCGAGCGGCACCTGAGGGTAATCTGCCCTCTGTCCGCCTGCCCTCCGGCGTTCATTGTCGCGGACGATCTTTCAGGAACTTGGTTTCAATCGTCGATGATTATTATTCGAGAGCTCGATCATAAAGCTCATGGTCGGACTCTCGAATCTCGATTTCGCAATCCAAGAGGACACGGATTTCGAGCGTCGCGGCTTGCGCGGGCTTTTTTGAAGCCGAAACTTGAGCATCTGTGTGCTTCTCCGACCCTCTCTCCCACGCGATACTTTCTCCAACTTGATGGGATATCGATACATTAGAATGCGGACAAAGAAGCAAAACCCATCGACTCTATCCGTACTGGCATGATGACTGTTCCTCGAGAATGAGAAATTAGCATTGCGTCGAATCTCGCTCTGAGGGATAGCAGCAGAGCGCTCTGAGGAGAGTCTCCCGGAGAGCGTGTGTGGGATCTTCTACGCACGGGTAAGAGCCAACGCTTTGTATATAAACTTCGAAGGACCGCTCTCGGAGGCGCATGTGATACGAAGTTCCTTCGCTCACTGACTCCTCAGCTCATCTCATCAGCGTCGTTCCTCCGAATACGAATTACTCTTCCGAATTCGTCACCATGTCTCGCGGCGGAAACGGACCCCCTGATATTCATGGCATGGTCTCTTTGAAAGTTGACAACCTCACCTACCGAACCACAGTTGAAGATCTCAAACGTGTATTCAGGTTTGTGCCTTGGAAGAGAGTTGCGTTCTCATCTCCATATGAGTTTTCGGCTTTGGACCGCGTCGGTAGCATCATATGAATCCCTCTCGATTCTGAATCACCATCTCTAGGAAACACGGTGATGTCGGTGATGTGTACATACCCCGTAATCCGCGAAACAATGAGTCTCGCGGCTTTGCTTTCGTGAGGTTTTTCGACCGGCGCGATGCCGAAGAAGCCATGGACGCACTCGATGGCTACAGGTAATCTGAAAGAAGCTTCCCAGCGGGCGATGGAAAATCGATCCGATATTGATCCCGACCGCTGGATACTGTAGGAATCTGAATCCCACCGGATGATGAATATCCAATTTTATCGCAGACTTGACGGTCGTGAGCTCCGCATCGCCATGGCCAAATATGCGCGCCCGGGTGGACGCAGTGGCAGAGATCGTTCGAGGTCGAAGGACCGTCACAGCCGGAGACGTAGTCGCTCTCGATCCCGGGAGAGGTGAGTATCGTCTGGCTCTTCGATTGGCGATCACGATTTCGCAGATCGATCCCCGAATTTCCCGCCTCTCGAAAGGCTCAACCATCCTCGGGCGCGGATGGTTGTCCTTGGAAGTGGTTGACGCGAATGGTCCTGTTCTTTCCAGACGCAGCCGATCCCGCTCTGAAACTCGCCGCCGGAGATCTCGTTCCAACTCAAAACGACGGTCGACATCCAAGGACGATGAGCGCAGTGACAGGAAATCCGCATCTCCTGCTAAGGAGAGGTCTCGAGAACGATCCAATGACGAGACGCGTCGCTCACGGGACGATTCGAGAGAACGCTCGGACGACAGAGCCGGTTCCCGGGAGCGAGAGCGCTCTGGAGATCGTTCCAGGGAAGCATCGAAAGACAGAAGCGCATCCCGAGAGGGTAGCGTCGAGGATGACCGTAACGGAAGGAATCGCTCGCCCGAGGACTCTCACGATGACATGGACGACTGAGCCGCAGGGACCGAATCGAACCCACGGAAAAAAAATTCGAGGAACGATTGTGAGTAGAGGAGCCCACACCTCATTCTTTAGCTTCCCTCGATGTTCGTAGCTATTCTGCGGGTCAAGCGGATCTGCCGATTTTGCGGTTTGAGATTTCGTTGACGGAACGGTGCTGCCGATCCTCGCCGATCAGCGAGGTCTGTCACGATTCTCGAAGACCGTTCAATCTCAGTTCTCGAGTACTCAAAGGCTGCGTGGCAGTCTAGAAGAGGGGACGAAAGTTTGTGCGAGAACGTAGATTGGGCATTTGGAATCTCGAAAATCTCAATTGAAACACAGGGTCTCTCCCTCAACTCTCTCAATATACCCGCATCTAGGCAGTTCTACGTTCCAATAGTTTTCTCATGGGAAATCGAGCGAATTATCGAAGTCTTGGGCAAGGAAACTCGCAGTCGAGTTGTTGGTGTTTTGTACTAGAGATTAAAAAGCTGCTGCTTTGTAGGCGCCGCAGTGCGGAGGTGCTGTGGTAGTTGCTGAGTGAGCTGTGAAACCTGTTCGAGTTCGAGAAGCAGATCACGACATCGATTCGAGGGTTGACCTGAGTGTAGAGCTGGCTGACGTTTTGGTGCCGTTGCTGCTGACGCTTGTTCCTGCAAAAACGAGACGCGCTCACAATGCCGATTCCCGTATAGGCGGCGGACCACCTATGTGTCCTTCCCCTTCTCTCTATCTTTAGGCCGCACCACTGTCGATCTCAAAGAAAGAAGGAGAGGACAAGGAGCGGATACTGTCTGAGAAGAGAGCGAGAAATCAACGACAGTTCCGTTAGGCGGTGAAGCACGTTCTGAAGTAACTGTTCTGAGGCGTCGCGTCCCGAAAGTTCCCGATGATTCGCCTCTCATCGATCGCTCGAGGAAGCTGCAGTTGACTGACCCGGGTTCTGATACAGCGGCGCTCTTCAACAATCTGATCCCCATTACGAGAGCCCAGAGTTCCGATGAGACTCCGGAGTCGCTCCTGTTTTTATCTTGTTTCGATATTTTCGTCATGAACCGGCACTTTCTTCCAACCTACTTCCGTTCCCATTTCTGCCTCCCCTCGTCTTCGGTTCCTCCATCTCATTTTCGGACTCCGTCACGGGAATGACTCCCCCCGTAAATGTCCGAATAGTTCTATTATTTTCTCGCCTGTGAGATGTAGTATTTGATTTTTACGCCGCTATCATCAATTTAGTTCCCCTCGTCTTGTTTTGATAGTTTGTTTCTCATTCCTCATTTTCATCAATTGATTCGTCAGTGTTACGATACTGGGGAGTTTCCCGACTAATATTGATTTTTTCCAGGTCGCACGATGATCGACGCTCCGTGAACACCTCATTTCAAATTCGATCTGTTTCATACCGATGGCATCAGACCTAATAAAAATTCGAGTTCGTGGAAATCGAAATTCGTCTTCCGCGGCCGCCAGAGCCCTCCTCAACGAGTGTTGAGCGACCTCGCGGCGCGTCGATCAGATCCGAATACAAATGAGTAATATGAAGGAATCGTACAGTCTTCAGGAGTCTCTCGTATTCTGTCGAGCTTCTCTCTTGTCCTGCCGCACGAGTACCTTGTTGGAGTGACCGATGAGCCTGAGAGGCAGTAGGCTTCATCAACAGAGAAGAAAAAGTTCACTCGATCAATATTGTTCGAGCGATCCCGATCACCAGACCCCCGTATTCGAGACAGAAGTAGCGAGACAGAACATTTTCTGTATCAAGGCAGAATATTCTGAGTACCCGGACTGCGTATTCCGAGTAATGAGGCTGAATTTTTCTGGTATTCAGACAGAATATTTCTATTATTCAGACTGAATAGAGGTGAATTACACAATACTTTTAGTATTCAGTGCTAGGTATATGCTCACATGTCCGTCATTTCGGATTGCCGGAGATCAGCACCCCGATACATGATTCCAGCGAGGAGAATTAGAAAAGGAAAAATATCATATGGATTGTTACTTCACCAGAAGCCGGATGATATGCTGAACGCGAAACTCTCTCTGTCAAAGGTTCCGTGGTGGTGGACAGTTATCTTCTGTAATCGTAATTCGAAATGTCTAGCAGGAGAAGCGGAGACGATGTCGCCCGAATGGTCAACAAGAAGAGCAGCGAGATATCAGCTGAATGTCTCCACCAGCGAGAGACGTCGTTCCATGCGTCTGAGATAGCGGAAAACTGTACTAATGATTATCATGCGCAAGTGCGGCGGATATACCTACATATGCCCGTCTAGTCCGACGCTCAGCTCTGATCGAATGAACTATGTTCGACCGATGCCGGAACGCTCCCCTGAGCAACCCCAAATCCGGCGGCATTGGCATTTCCGAGTAATTTCGGAACTCACCTCAAACAGCGAGTCGAGTTTTTCCGCTAGTAATCCCTTTGTTTCATGTACGGCAGCGCTCCGATACATCTAGGAATGAATATGATATATCACGAGGGGCACTTTGCTTCAAACAATGAGCGGGGCATTCCCATCGAAACGTCGGATGCTTCCTCTATGAGGGAAATCGCTCCACACACGGATTGGAAAGCGCATCGTAGAAATCATGCCTGTGCACGACGCGTTCGCCAGGGGGGTCTACGTGCTGCTTGATCGCGTGCCATTGAATTGGCGAACTTTGTGGCACGCAGTTTCTCCACGCGATTTGTACTCATTCATCGTCTTTCATTCCCTCCTGCATATATCTGCTCCACCGATATTGGTCTATTCGATTGGCAATAGAATTCCGATGCCGACGAAGCCACGTTGAGCTGCTACACTCGTTTGCAATCCCATATTCGTCGATGATCAGCTCCGTGGAATCGACCTGAGAAGCACAGAGCTTTGAAGCGAATCTGGACTATAGGACGAGTATTCAGGCTCACCAAAATCTGGGAGCTCGGCGCATGGATGGGGCCACCGCAAGAGATACAGACCGAGATATAGCTGGCGAATCGATTCGCTTTTCGAAGCTTCGATTAGCAATCGGTCGTAACATGCACTGACTCCTATTCAGGCTCTCACCCCGTATTTTCCCTCGTCACCATTATCTCCGCCTAATTTCCCAGCCGTTCGCTGGGTGATCCAAGTGGTATGTGGAGAAGGAGTCCCCATTGTTCATGAAGCGCCAAAATGGCCATCGTTTCGCCTAGTTATTTCTCCCGCTCCCATCCAGAAAGAAAGCTCTGAACTCACGCGTCAGAGCCCTCGGCTGGACTGACTTCAGACACCTCGTCCAGCACGTTGAGTTCAATGTTCCCGGTCTAGAGAGAGCGAAGATTGAAAACAATTTAATCATTGCCGCATCTCAGATCCACTGATGATTCTCCTCATTCTCTATGCCTCTATGGAAATTTGACATTCATGATCAAATGATCACTAACCTGAGATTCGAGGCTGTCACTGTGTCGAGCGTCGGGGAAGAGGAACACCGTGCTCCGTCGAGACGAATAGTGCGAGCTAGATGTGGGAGGAGCACTCTCGCTGGAAAAACAGGATAGTTCTCAATCTGTTCCCCAGACCGTCATCGTTTGCGCCCTCGCCAATGTCTGCGACGCCGACGTCCAGGTTCTCTTGCACCACCACACGATGCTCACGCAGTCGTCGATATAAAAGCAAGTAATTTCTATCTGAAAGCTTCTCACTTGTAAGTTGAAAAGGGAGAACTGGATGATAGGCGATATCTCTCCGAACACAGCGAAGAGTTGTATCCGCTTTCCAAGGACATCAGCCCTGGTGAGATCGTCGGAGTCGAACACATCGGACCACTTGCGTCGAGCACAGAATGCGCTGTTCGGCGGGAGGAGCGTTCGGCCCGCCGCTCGCTCGAGATCAAAGTTCTTTGCGGTGCGACGTGCTCGAAAGTTCCCGAACAAGAGGTCCGACCCTTAATTTCGTCCAGGGCGCTCGTCAAGGTTAGGTAGCTCACACGAGCCGCCATGAATTCCACCGATTGCGGGAGCTTACAACGATCGCATGAGAAACCCTCTGTCTGGGTATGAGCGTTGCTCTCGATGGACGGCCGTGTTTTGACTCTCTGCCGGACGTAACTTTGAACTGCCGGTTCGTATATCGACGTCAGCGACTGGGTTCCACGGAGTCGACGGTTGCCGGGCCCCTTTTTAGGCCGCTCGTCATCTTCTTTTTTGAGCTGTGCAATCTCTCGCTGGAAGAGAGAAGAATACAGAGTTTCAGCGGTTTGCACTGAGGAAGACTCGATTTCAAGTTTCCGCGTGAAACTACTTCTGGAGAGCCTAAGCTCCCATCTAGGTCGAGTTACCCTGCAATCCTCGAGTTTTAGGAGTAGGAGTTCAGCCTGGTCGTCGGAAACCTCCTTGAAACGCTGGGTGTCTTTAAGCAAGTCCGTCAAATCTCGATTCTGGCACTCGGCGAGAGCTTGCACCACGCGCACCACGCGGAGCAGTCGGACCAGAACGAGTAATTGCAAATAGCGGCCCTCGTCAGTCCTCGAAAGGCGAATCGTATAGTAGACATCGAATCCGGTGACTCCAACCACGAAAAGGATATCGGTGATCTGCGAAAGTTCCCGCGAGCATCGAGAGAGTAAGTTCTTCTTGAAACGCCCGGAGTAGGGCTTCGATATTCTCTTGAACGTGGAATATGTTCTATTAGCGGGGCGGGAGAGTATACGAGGTTCCTTTCCTCGCGGGACGAGCCGAACTCTTGCCGACGGGCTACAACCCGTTTTGAGCTCCTCTAAACGCGAATAGCCTTGGAGTAGCCTTGGAATATTGTGTACAGGGCAGAGGAATCCGGCTGGCATTTTTCGACCCCTATTCTTCCCCAATAACCCGACAGATTGAGAACTCACCTCGCAAATGTCGAAGTCGAAACGACCGAAACCAGTCAATATTTTGATGATAATTTCAATGAAGAAGAGGACTTGAATGCCAGCGACCAATCCCCCGCATATCATCCTGGGGCGCTCGGGATCCGCATTATTCAGAAATGAGGGTCGGAATTCGCTGCAGTTCCGCCACACGGCCAAAGGATTCTCCGGCGAGTATTCTGTGCGACACAAGGGGACGGTAAATTAGATTTTCGTCGACGTCGATTTTCGCGTTGCAACAAGCGAGTCCCGACTTCCGACAAAGGGATTCGACGGAGCAACTGGGCTCCCCTCGTGAGCTGATGCAAGTTCAGTTTTTTATTCTCGCATTATCGGGAGGAGCACCTGCAGAGCATTCGCCTCAAAAATGCTAACCCTTGATCCTTGTCATCTCTGTGTCAATGAAAATGACGATGATAACACTGAATCCCTGGATGCAAACCAGTAAAACGACGATGGCATTGAACCACCAGCTGTAGAGAACTTCCCATATCCTCTCGGGGATCCTGTAATAGCAATGAGGTCGAATAAGCGGAAAAAAATCTGTCGGGGGCGAGGATCTGGCCGGCTCCATCTGTCTGACTCTCTCATTGAACCGAGGATAGCTGGGCTGTGACTACGGGTCGCAAAGACCCGGGCCCGAGCTCGATTTTTCGAACCCTGGGGGATGCCGTAGACCCGGATCCGTAAGCCGGGTCCACGCGTCCGATTTGCGACCCATAGTCGTGACGAAGACGTAGGAATGCCTTCCCAGGCGCCAACAACGACATGCAGAGCTCGCTCTCCTGCAGGATAATGGAAGACCCCCGCCACCCTCGCGTATAGGCGAAATTCGACAGAGCCTGATCGAAGATATTATATCTATCCTCTATGCAGAGGAAACATGAGCGGACAACAGAAAAATACCGACCGGAATCGCTCCGTCGTGACCCGGCGCGTGTCGATGCCAGAATGGTTGGAAGGGAGCAGGGAAATCAGAAACTACACCTCCCACCTCTCTATCGAGTTCTAGGGTGAGCGACTCTTGGATGCTGAAATGTGCCTGAGCTAGCCCTCCTACAGTTCAGATTATGTTGTGATAGGATTGAGAAACAAATCGAGTCTTGCAGCTGGTGTTCTCTCTACGGGCCGGTCCGTGGGATCCTTTGTTCCCGCACGCAGCTGCAGCAATCACAGCGGTATATGAGTAAATTCTCCGGAGCAGTACATTCGTCTGTTGCATTCGGCTACACGAAGGAGCTTGAACGCGTTGTTCTATCCGGCTGCGTTTTGTAGGTATCCAAGAAGTTTCCCGACAAGATTCCCCACTAGAGACCCGCCTTAGCGATACAGCTTGTTCTTGGATCTGAACGGCATTTTTTGCTTGTCGAATCTCCGCCCTCAGCCCTCCGTGAGGAGACTTTGGCTGGTGAGACATGACACGGAGGGCGAGTGCCTGCGAGGAAATGTTTACCCTCGTGCGTGTAAGACGTGGCGAGCTGACAAATCTCAAAGAAGCCGCTCATTTTTCTAAGCCATTTCGATTGTTCAGCTCGGATCCTGCCCGATGCGTGTGCCCCTTCGGATCAGTCGTCAGACCTTCATCCCTCCAGTGTGAGCCGGAACGTGAATCGAGCGGTACTCCTTGGAGAATATGGAATACAACCAGCCTCTTGGAGAATTTGGAACCCGTAATTCTCGGTAGGGATCGATTCGACGGCAAGGCCACATGAGTTCCGCACCTTCGGATTCAATAATGTCATGCCGCTCATTTTCCCGGGAATGAAAGGAAGATTTCGAGTTTGGCTCCTGGTAGGCCCCGACGATACTTTCCGTGGGCCCTTGCGTATCGATGAAGATAGCAATTTCAAAACCACAAACGCTCACGTGAAGCATGCGTCTGTTAGAGCTCAAATCACTCCAGGGAAGCTCAGAATTCACGGGAAGACGGTAGCGGTGTGGAGCAATTCCGAAGGGATACTCCAAGAAAATGAAGACTTGACTTGAAGTGCAGTGTGCCTCAAGCCGAAGGGAGGAGCGCCCGAAATTCCGAGCGGGATTTCCTAGAGCAGAGATAGCTGAGATCGCGCGGCAACAAGATGAGGTGTGGTATAGGAATCGCCAGCGTTCCGAAATCAGAAAATCGAGAGCATCACATCGATTAGGAGTCACACTAAAGGACCCTGAGGTGGCCGCCCCTTGCGTACATTCCAAGGTTCTTCGGTATAGCGAGGGCAGTTGCGCGCGAAATATGATTCGATTTCCCCAGCGGAATCGGGTCCCGAGCTCTAGATGTATCGCTCATCGAAGAGACCCGTTCATCATCCTCCGAGCGCATCCTGTATGAGCGACGTCAAAGAGAACTCACGGCTTTATCGATGGTGGGTGAGGCAGAACAAGGTAATTGCTGCCTGCGGGTCCAGGCAACCACCTGTTCGACGGAGTCGAGAACAGGGTTGCCGTTTTCTGGGAGCTTGTAGAGAATCAACACCGGGTCCTCGCAAGTTTTTTTGGCACCAAACAGCTATAGCCTTCACTCGATTGCCCCTTCACGGACCAGGAGGATGATTATAGCGACTCCTAGGTATGGACGAGCGACACAAGTTGACGTCGCGTCTACATTAGAAAAGCTCGCCTCTCGACAATGCTCGATACCCTCTCTCTCTGTTTGCCATCTCCTCTACCGAACGTACGGTCCAGCCCTCCCCCGAAAACCGCACGCGTCCCTAGAATATGCCCTGTTGACATTCCCTCAGAGAATACTACGAAGATTCATTGATACAACTCCGATGAGAATCGCAGCTATCTATTGAGTGTGAGATATGTGATTCGGACAAAGAGGAAAAATCACAATGGGCGGGTCGCAAGAAACGAATCCGGGGAACTTGCGCATGCGCTCGCAATTCTTCGCAACCTTGCGCAGTGGAAAGGGTGAACGAAGGGGATGAACTTGAGCATAAGCTTCATCAACCACGACAACTTACTCGCCTCTTCATTCAAGGTCATTCACTCAGGACGCTTCTAATCAGAAGTTAAGACGCAACTCATCGATTCCTCGAAACAAGTTCTCTGACGGACATCCAAACAGAATTTCTCATCGGGGGTTCCGGGAAGCATTCCGTAAGCGCTCTGGGAATAGCTACCGACGAAGAACTCGACGTGGGGGCCGGAGACTTGAAGAGATCTCCGATGGCACTCCTCAAGGATTCGATCCTGGCGAGCTCGAAGCTGTGCAGAACACCAACACACGCGCTTCCGCGTCCGTGTCTCCGATACGAGCGGCCAAGGCGGCAAACGAATTCTCAGAGCAAGCGGGGCTTAGAGCCCGCAGCACGACAATTTTCTAGTATGCAGAGTTCCAGTGCGCCGTGGAATCCTCTCCCACAGCGCCCGTTTCCAGTATTGCCGCGAGTGAAAGGCGATGAAACGTCACAGCCTGGAGGTTGTGTTGTTGGGCAAGCAATTATTCTATCGTCTCTGACTGATTGCGGAATCTCTCTTAATTTTTTCACAAGCGTGAGAGCTCCACAAGATCTTCAAGGAGACTTCTCTCTTCGAATGCTCCGAGGGTCCTCCCTCGCCGACGAGGGGACCAGGAATTTCCGTTCGGTTTCTGTGTATTCAGTCCTGCCCATATCAGTCCGCATTTCTGAAGCCTGCTCTCGGCAGCCCTCGATGCGTGTTCGAGCCGTTCGAGAAATCTCCGATAGGGATCCATCCCAGTCGTTTCGATGCCTGGATCTGTCGTGCTCTATAGAGGCCCCGGGCTCCCCAAGAAGGTGAATTCCGGAGAGTCCGATGTACGTAAATCCTCTCCGCTTCAGGACGAGACCTGGGACAGCATCTAAAGCGCTATGATCGCAGAACGCTTGTCGACAGTGAGCCTGAACAGCTTAACTCCCGTCTCCTTTATTTTTGAAGCTCCATCTAATCCTCCGAGGCGGGGGACCTCTGCGAGAAAGTAGCGAGACGTTATTTCTCCCTAATCTTCCCTTGGTAAATATTTCACCTCCTGAACAAATGTATTCTGATATCGCGCTTGTTTCTCTCTGAGTTCCCCCGTGCTCCACGGATCCCTTGGAACCCCCTCCACGACCCTCTTCTCCCTGTGATGGGGACCCATTCCACTGTACGGGTTTGTAGTTCCCGGCTCACCTGAGTCAGACGCCAGGGAGCCATTGGTAGGTAATTTTCGTTTCTATATGTTCCACATTGATTCCTCTCTCGAGATTGGAGATATCAGTTTTCTCGCTGCCCGAAATGTCAAGCGTGCCGGGGTTGGTCGGAATTTGAGCTCCGATACATGGTGCCAATCGGTGTTCTCCAAGGTTCTTCCGGATGCGGAAGTTCCAGCTGCTCAAACTCCCGACATGCACTGAGTCCGAGCATCCACGTGAAGACTGAGCCCCTAGCGAATCTTTCGACTGCTCATTGCGAGAGGCCCCTCACCTAATGTGAGTCCGGGCTCCCTTGTCGACGTGTGAGAACTATGTTTTTGAACGACCGCATGGATCGAATCCCGACGACAGTGCGGAAAAAGATGGAGCGTTTCTACATCAGGTCGGGATCCGGAGCCGACTTCCGATCATCTCTCGAGCCATCAACCTAGCTCGATAATCTCCTGCGAGTAAGGAAAAGCCCGCGTATACCTCGATCCAGGTCATTCGAGGAGGTACACCGAAGAACGTCGAATGTCGTATAAACTTGTGACTGTCCATATATGGCTCTTTTCGGAGCAGATAAGCGCGTGCCGTTGTCACAGGACCGTGATGCCGAATCCTGGCTGCCCTACCATCTCAGCGAGAAGCTCACTCCCTGTGTGGGGTTGGGCCAATCTCCCGACCTACAATCAGCTCGCTGAGATTGAGCCTTTCGGCCTCCCATCAGCTTCTGCTCCATGTCACTCAGCGAGAACTGCCAATCTTGTAGATCATGGAAAGACCGATGCATACGGTCGCTCCACTCCGTCCATATTCTGGCGGTGAGCAGGCATGGTAGCTGATGCGCAGTCTGAAGATCGGAAACGGAGAATCCATCGATGCAGCAACTAGACCGACAGAACTCCTGTTCAGCTCTCGCCGAATTATCATGATAGTTTGTCGGAGTCGGTCGAACGATCGATCAGAGAATGGGCAAACGACTCGTGGCCAACAGACGAGAACGGCAGTCCCGACCTGCAAGGGAACTGACGCAAAAAACTAGTGATTCGAGCAGGGATAATTCTCTTTGGAGAGCATATTCTGCACGTGGCATGAATGTTCCGAGGTGAAGATGGATGTGACGAGGACCAATGAGATTTCTCCCACCTCGACGCGAAACATGCGTAGGCTTTCATTCATGTCCAAAAAGCTGCAAATACCCATACCACCACCCACTGAGGGGCTTAGAGATCTTTTGGAAGTCGGTTCGAATTCCGGCAGCGGGAGGGTAGTCGGTGTAAATCAAGGTTCGGGGTTCGCGCTGCGATCGAACCCTCACATAACCTTCTTCTCTGGCGATGATCTGGTTGAGGGGTACGCTAACGATCACTCTCACCCTCAAATAATCAAGAAGCGACTCGCCGAAGCGGCAACCTACTTCAACCGAGCTCCCTTTTTCTGGCCGGACTCGCAGCTTGAACTAGATTCCGTGAGACGGCTTCCTAACGGATGATCTTCCAGTGGCGAACAGCCATCAGAGTACGTTCTAAATATTTCAAGCTGAGTTCGAGGGGCGGTCGCCGCTGGGGAGACGTCGCACACCTTCCGGCGCCCACGAAAAAGCGCTTGCCATCGAACACGGACACGGCGAAGGCCGGCGACGACGAGTTCCCAGCGTCAATCCGGCTCTCTGATTCCGGCATCCAGTGCCATCCAGATCGACTTCAATTCGGACAGAAAGCGAGGATTTAGAGAGGTTGTTACAAATCCTCTCCGAGAACAGCGGCTTGCCTCGCACAACCTCCTCCCTCATCAGATTCGGTCACGGAATCGTCCCTCCTCCAGAAACATCGATCTCGGAAGGATCGCAACATCTACGTCACCCGGAAGAATAGACAAATTGTCATCAAACATGGACACGCTGCCCTCGGAGGTACGTGTGTTTCTCTTGAATGAAAAATCACCGAGAAAGCTCAGAAAACCCGCGTAGAACTCTGTTGTTGTAGCCAGGATCTCATTGTGGAGTAGC
Source organism: Galendromus occidentalis (assembly GCF_000255335.2). Lineage (NCBI taxonomy): Eukaryota > Metazoa > Arthropoda > Arachnida > Mesostigmata > Phytoseiidae > Galendromus > Galendromus occidentalis. The sequence continues at coordinate 50,381 of NW_003805428.1, forward strand.
GAAGTCGATCTCGTGCCAAAGTCTTTCAAAATTTCGCCCCCGACCGTAGAAATAACTTGCGACGAGGACAAGTCACTCTCATAAGGTAGCCAGCTAGTTGGAATGCATAAAGTTGAACAATATCTTCTCAATCGATACCTACGGACGACGTGCGCTTGAAGCGCAAAATATCCTGGGATTTTTTTCTACCCGAGGAAAAAATGATTTGCCGACTTTTGAAGCGGTCTACTCGAAACCACCCCGACCGATCGAGTGATTGAAAGCTCCATCGGATTCACCTCGTCAATAGCTATCGATTGGGAAAAATCTCGATTCCATACGTTCTATCTCGTCTGAAGAGCGACTCCTCGATGTAGGAAAACTTCCTGGTCGCGAGCCTAACCGCGACCAAGCTCTTCGTTCGTCTAAAATCCTGCTCTCTTGGCTCAGCTGCTGGAACGGGTGCTGCTGCGATTGCAGCCACTCGAACGACTCGGAACCGCCATGGTCTGTAGGAAGCTGGCCGAGCATGTTTCCGACTCAAAATATCTGGAGGACGTGTGGTTCCGTATTGAAGACACCGACGTCGAAGCGGCTATACTCAACCTGGTGGAAGGCCGGCGAAGATACATCAATCTCCGGTTCCACAGGGGTAAGGCAATATCGCCGAATAAGTCCTCGAACCCGTTTTAGGTACTCAAAATGAGGGCGTGTCCGAGATTTCTTCTGACAGCGGGACATGGAGGGGGGGGAGTGTCCTTCAAGAGCTTCACTTGATCCATCCTCTCTCGCTGTTCCGATCGGGTCACCCGAGAGATAATCCGGAAAGCTGATCTCAGAAAGACTCGAACCCGCCTAAACCGGTGGGAAGAATTTTTTTCGATCAAGTTGACAGACACGGGGCTTGAATTAGAACCACCGTATGCTGATTCGTCCCAAACTCAGCCGCGCTCTCGTACTTGGGAGATCGCGGGGCGGAGGCGTAACCAGTTTTCTTTTAAGGGTTGGGGAATTTCGATTTTGGGGGGGGGCAAAGGTCCAAAATGGCGACCCGCTCTAATATGCTCAGGATCACGGATGCAGATTTCCAGAGAGTTTTGGGGTTTAGAGGAATTCCTCGAGAAGAATCTTAGATTTTCAAGTGAAAGTCTAAGGGCGAACTCGATTAGGGGTATATTCCCCGAGGTCCGCTCGAGGCGCCATTTCGCTAAGCTACGCTGCTGCTCAAACTTTGGTCTCTCCGGAGGAACTGCCGAAGGGAGAAGTTTCTGGGTGAGGGGGGCGTTGGGGCCATGCCTCTCCCCCTGTCTGAAAACGCTTGGCTCACTCAGAATGATGATCTACCATATCACTACCTCTATCCTCAGTTGACATGTTGCCGTTCGACATAGAATTCTGGAGCCTGATTGGCGTGAACCTTCGCAAGCTGTCCATCGTCATATGGGATTCATTAATATCCTCGGACTTCTATCGCATTCTCCGGCATTGCCAAGCGCTCGAATCGCTGGAAGTCACGGGTAAGCAACAACCACCAAAGTCCGGATTTACCGGCAAGCTCCACCGCTTTAGGACAAGCAAGTCGACGAAAATTCGGCTTCAATATTCTTGCTGCATCATTCTGTTGCTCACTCCGCGAATCTTGCGATGCACCACCGACGAATTCTCATATCGCTCGTCGAATACTTCTGGAGCCCTTCTTGCCTCGATTCGAGATCCGTCACTGCAGAACTGTAGAACTTCGAGAATCATCCCGGGCTCAGGAAAATGATCATATTTGTATTCTGTGTTTTCCAGCCGGAGGGGAACTGAAGAGCTGTCCGAAAAATATCGTCCTCAAGCCGTTGAATTCCCTGCGACATCTCTACCTGAGATTAACCCTGTCGAGGGAAACCCTCGTAGACTTACTCAACTACATGCCGAATTTGGTCTACCTCGGGCTGGAAACGCTGGAACTCAACTACGCGAGCGATGTTTATCCGAGGCTACTACCCATCTCATTGGATTCGGACTTCAAGTTCTCGAAATTCAGCATCCAGGTGGAATATCTCGACAATGAAAGCACAATCAGCTTCCTGAGGAAATACTCAGGAAATCTCCGTGAGCTCGTCTTGCGTAGATGCGATTCCCTTGGGCACGCTGCTTATGATGCGATCGGCGATTGTCGGAACCTACGGAGGCTCGAACTTAGTGAGCCGGACGGTCTCGACGAGGCTCATCTGGAGAAGATTTTCTTGAATTCTCCAGGTCTGGAAACTTTCACCCTGCCGCTGTCGCCACTCTCAGATGATTTTCTAACTCGGGTGGCTTCGCTGCAGAGGGTTCGAAAGCTTGAATTCCGGCCGGATCACCATATGAGCCCGGCATCGCTCAGAATCCTGGCACGGATGTCGAGTCTGCACAACCTAACCCTGCCCTTATTCGATGACACTCTCGAATGTTACCAAATCATCGCCGGCATGAAAAACCTCCGAATGTTAAAGTTCCAGGATTTTCAAGATGGTCCGTCATCGGAATCCTTCGCATCGCTGATCGAAAACTTGACAGAACTCGAGGGAATCAAGTTGAGTTGCGAAAACCTGACCGACGCAGATGGAGTCAAGTTCCGTCACTTGAAGAAGCTGCGAAAACTCTGGATTTGGTACGGTGTGGGATTCACCGACCGTACTTTCGAGAGGGGTATCGGGTCGGGAGGATTGACGGATCTCCTTCTCGTCGGGTGCCCCTTGACAGACGTCGGTCTGGCTGGCATCACCACTCATCATAATCGTCTCATCTTACTCCACCTCAAAAGCTGCCACAAGGTGACGGATGGGGGAGTGATATCCCTTATCCGGAAACAGCCTCACCTTCGCGAACTGAGGCTCAGATCCTGTGCTTTATTGACCGACAGAGTCACAAGGGCTCTAGCTCAGGAAGATTTGTGCCCTCGACTGAATAAGCTGCTCTTCACTGGTCGCAACGTGAGGGACAGAACACATAGTGAATTCATAAAAAAAGACGGTTCACTATGGAAGTATGCGATATTCACAAGGTAGCTCCGCGGACCGGGTGCTCACTCCTATAGAGTCCCATCGGCAGAGCTGATCCGAACCTAACATCCACGGTGGCTTGACTGTCAAGGAGGAATCGGCAGTGTGTTTGTCGCTGTTTATTGGCGTGGAAATGTCTTATTCCAGAATTTCCCACCCCAAATCTTTCACGCCCATGATCAGAGTCTCATTTCATAATAGAGAGCTTGCATCTACGCAGCGGAACCTCGGAAGAGCACGGAGAATTCGCTCTCTCAACATGCTGTAAATATTCTAATCGAAGGACGTTCTCTTATGTGTGTGGAATCGAGCGGTCTCAAATAAAGCAACGGGTCCTTAAGGCTTGAAGAAACTGTCGGGCAGTCTCTGATAAGCGGGCGCTTCTGATGGTGAGAGTCCGGGCATACGGGCTGCGATGAGTTGATAGCATCTCTCGTAGGATAGGACGACCGTTTATTTATTTTACATACTCACGTCGTGGAGAAAGGGTACACATATAGGTCATCAACCTATTCCAGCGAGGCCGTCGGCATTCGGTAGTGATCCGAGGACCGCTGCGGCATTGCCCCTCTGCACCTCAGTGGATATCCTCTGCAGAAGAAACTCTTCGCCCCTCCTGATCCCCTGATGTCCCTAGCCTGACATGCCTTGATGTCAATCTGTTCCGATTTCCCAAGCGCCCGAGGAAGTCCTCTGAGGATTCTCGTATTACCCGCAGAGTCTCGATGGCGATCGGCTGAACAACGGAACGGTTTTCAAGCTCCTCATATTCAGAAAACTCGGTTTTCTCCGCCAGCTTAGCCTCCTCACCAGCAGCACGGACCGAGAGCGAATGGTGCGAGGGGGCAAACGTGTCCCGTACCGTCGCACCCAAAATCAATGATCAAACTAGCACAGTGTTTCTCAAACTGGGTTCCGCGGCGGATTGCGCGGAACCCCAAAGTCCACCTGCGGAACCCCTACGGAACAAGGAAGAAAAAGTTTGGGAAATACTGACCTAGCAGGTCGTTTCTCGGGAAATGATCCCCTGGGAACGACTTAAATCGATGAGGGACAGCCATTCGGGGAATTCGTCGTTGACTTCGTGTCTGTCTTCCCGCGGACCTTCTGATGTACCAATTAAGCAGGAAAATGATCAAATCTGCACCCTGCAGTTCTCTGAGTAAATCGGCGGGTTCCATAGAAGCGGGGATAAGGACCCGAAACCGACATCCGATTCCTTTTTCGAAGCCGATTCCACTCGGGAATGCAAAGTGATCACGGATATGGTGAGTCGATTGTACTCCAGAGTAGGCCATATCCGGTCGATGTTCCGCGGCGGGAAAGAATCCAAAGAATTCAATCAAGAATTCGAATTTCAATGAAGGTGTCTTTTCCATGAAAGAGCTCAGAAACAAATCCAATCAAAACTGTGAATGTCAGTGAAGGGTGCAGCCTCCGTTGAAGAGCCGAGGAACGAAGCGATAGAGCGCTTCAGAATCGTCAGATGAATTCCCAATCCCTGTGATAAGATCCGAGAGCAATGAATGAAGAATTCACATGTAGGTACCTAGGTATCGAGATGCCTGTTAGTCTCCTGCTGAAGGTTTATCGCGAGGAGGCGGTATTATACCTTATGTTCCTGCGAGCTCCTTGGCCCGGAAGGTGATTCGGACAGCGCTTGTCGCCGGCTTCTTCGAGCGTAAGCTTCCTCGAACTGATCTCCCATAGTAGTTATGAACTCCTAAGTTCAAGAAAGCCCTCTCCGCTCCCTTCGTGGTATAGACGAGCGCTATGGAGAATTACCGACGCCTTCAGGCTGCTCAATTTCAAGAAGGAGGGCTCTTTCGACAAGAACTTCGAGCAGGCAGCCTCGAGTGCCTCCTACATTATGTCTGATGTGGTCGTCTCGCTCTCATCGCGAGGGAAGTTCCTCGTCTCGTTGTGCCTCTTATTGTGAAGGCAGAGATGATTGCCGCATACCCAAGTGGCGACAAACCGCAGCTCGATACTGAATCACTTGATTACTGACGTTTTCGGCTGGAACATTCACCGATCCGATGTATTGCTCCGATATTCTACAGCAACGAATGACTGTAGTTCACCAGAGTGAAAGAATCGGGACATTTGGCAATTCCCAGCTTGGGCCAGGATGAGTTCTGAGGAGCACTTGCCCCACGGACGGCGATGAGCATCGAGGGCTCATATACGGAGGTCGGCTGACCTCGACCTACACAGAGGGATACTAGGTATGGAGATCTCTTGCTCAGGTCCAGGACAGGTACGGGATCAGTCTCGCGAGCCGCGCGACCGCATTCTCCGTGCGATGCCTCTTGGATCATAAGGACCGTCAGATCGTGAGCTCGAAAAGAACGCATGCCGTGTTTCCTGGCGACGAGTTACCGGAATCGAACTTAATGTACCAGGCCCTCCCTATTTGAGCGTTGAGATCGTGGATGATGATAAGGAATTTGGTCGTCGTCTTCTCGGGAGCATCGAGCCCTTAGGAGCGGTCTCTCAGCTCACTTGATCACATTGCAGCAGACAAGGTGCCACTAGATTTAGACGAGCTAATCAATTTCTGACATGACTGTCTCCCTCCATCCCGGAGCGACGTAGAGATACTCTTAGGCGGACGGAGGAGAAGCATACTCCCTTTCAGAGGAACTTGGTGTTTTTTACGGTTCTCCCCAGCCATGGGGTGGATGCCTTGTTGATTAGCGTCCCCGACGAGACCGACCAAATTAGGTGCTGAGCTCATTTCCAGCGACAGCGATGAATAATCATTCTCAGCTGTATATTTTTGTTCTTGACGATGCCTCCGCGAGAAGACGTAGAAGGTCACAAGATGAGCAGATAGCAACGGACTTGCGAGTAGGTAAGTACGCGACTCTTATTGGCTAGGTGAACCGTCGCCATCTAGCAATGGTAATTCGTTGGCCGTGACTTGGGGATTCTCATGGTTCCGTGCAAATCTGACGGAGGATGGAAATTCCTTCATCTTTCTAGATGCCAGCCCCATCCGAATCCCGATCAATTTCCCTGGGGAAGGCATCTGCATTTGCCTTCGTACCGGTGAGACTTCCCCTTGGGCCATATATGGGAAGTAATGGGAAAGGGCGTGGGAAATAAGGGAAAGTCCGCTCTGCCTCATAGATAAATTTCATCTGCTATTCCACCGAAGCGATAGAGTTTTCTGCCTCTCAGTTTGACTCGATCAGAGTGGGGTTGGAAGCGCCCTCGTACAGGAATCGCCTATCCTCTGATGCGCCGACAGCTCAAGCACATAACGGACGAACTATGCCTCTCGGCCGACCCGCAAGTGGTCGCCTTCGATCTTCCCAACATGCACCACCCATTCTTGGTCCCATCAGTAGCGCAAGTCTCTGGCTAGATTTCTGAATTTCCCCATCAGTACTCCGGGAGATTCTCATCAGCGAATGAAGTTTCCCTTCCGAGGGAAATGGATGAGAATTCAGATTGCCGCATATCCGAAATAGAAGAAATTTCCATCGACGATTCGGGCAGGACGAAAGAGAAGTTCAATTATCGGACCCGTTATTCCGTTGAACGGAGTCGCGAGCGATCGGGCAGGCAAGCGAGCATGCAAGCTTCCGAGCGGTTTGCCCAAAAGCCAGGCCGACAGAAGCCACGGCGCAGAACTTTTTGCTCGACTCAGCATCCGTCGGGAAGCGCCGATGGCTTTGTCTGTCAAAAGCTCTCACCAACAATGGCTCAATTTGAGGAGCAGTGAATTTTTGATTAAACGCTCCGCGTCCTCCCGCCTGCTCGCTCATCACTCTTCAACACCGCACAGATCCTAGGGTGCTGAAACTTTGAGCTTTTCCACGCCTAACGAAATTGACGCTATCCAGACCGCAAAACCACACAGAAAGCCTAGAAACTAGGGCTCAGAGCGGACTAGCAGAGCGAATACTTTGTTCGTCCCCCTGGTAAATGTGCTTCCTTAGCGGAGCAAACTCCATGTTATCGTAGAGCTCTGGCTCCGAATCGCGTACGCAGAGAATGCCATGAGTCATGAGGTACATATCACGATCCTCAGCCGCATGATACGAAATCGCATAGAGCTTTCCTGGATATTCGAGCCAACGAGCCTGGAAGTCCCTGAGCGGTGGGCAATATCGTCGAGAGGATGATTCTTGTGAGTTGCTCCTCCCAGAGGACCCATAGCAATGTACCGAGCTTCCGAAATTCTGCAATGTTCCAAGAAATACGGTCGCTCTCCGGCAAGAATCTTTTCCCGGGAGCAGCACACAGCGATACGTGCGATGCTGCACCTGCTCGAGGCCTGTCCTGGCCGGGAAGGCAGGACGGGGGACAGGCAGTTGCTCCCAGTCTTTTCCAGAATCATCACTCTCAGCACAACCGTCGGCTTTTTCCGGTCCTCCCGGAGCTCGCGAGCATCTTGTGGCCGTCTCATTTCTAAGTGAAAACGTTTTCCCCTTACAGGCGCCAGCTTCGGGGAGAAACGCTCGAGCAAAAGTAAACTTCCACATTTGAGGCTCTAAGCGCAAAGCACCTAGATGCAAAAGGATCCATCTGTATGTAGCGCTCTATTCTCCAACTCGGAATCGAGCCGGTCTGCCGTCATTGTAACTCCGCTATATTGCGCCAGATCATGTCGTCAACTCCCGACTCCACCTGAGATTGGTACGTGGATGTTATCATGTCACCTCGATCCGCACCCAGATACCCTCGATGATAGAGCGAGGCTCCACGTCGCTCCTCGAGATAGATCTCATTCTTCTTCGACCCATCCTCCGAGGGGCGAGAAGTTCGGGTTCCACAACGAGAGTCTGTCCCCCCTCGAGGGCCTTGCTGTCGGTTATCGATTTTACCAAGCTCTCGATCAGGTTGACAATTTCTGCCTAAGAATGGCTTGCGATAAGGAGATTGCGCTGAACGCGCGTCAAACGACGAGGCTCTTCCGAGTGATTCCTCATCGTCCTTAGATCGGTAGACCCCCCCCCTCATTTTTGTTGATAATGTTTAATGTTTATCTTGCCTGGTAAGCACCGAACCACAGCATTATATACTATTATTATTATAGTACTAGTATCAGCGAATGCCATTTTTTTCGGGAGAGGCGACGAGGAATCCCCAACGGGGAACTCGTATGTTACCTATTTAGACTTTGACTGTGTGAGCTTGTCTTCTGCTCCCGCCTCTGGATCAGTTAGATATTCGTTTGGAGGGGCGAAGTTTGATGTAAGTAGAAATACCTCATGCTTCGACCCCTGTTCTCTGGGAATCGGTCAAGATCACGAGAGGGATACCTTATCCTGGGGGAGCGAGCTCCTTCGCTGTGTACTCTTTCACGAATACATGCTTTTTGTCAGCTACCCTACGGAAGGATGAACGTAAAGCTCACGGATCGGGAGAAACAGGTGATGGGCTTAGCTGGGAGAGGCCCGAGGCCGAATCTTCTTCCCGAAATTACCACGAGAATATTATTGGCTCGCTCGTCCTTCGCGGCGCGCTCTAAGGACGCGAGTTTCGATGGCGGCTGGACCGAAGGACCACGAAACTTGCCGTTCCATTCGCTCGCCAGATATTTTGGCCGCGAATCCTCGTTCCACGCGGCTACCTACCGTGAGCATTCTTCGCCGAACAGGACCCAGTGAATGATCCCAATCGTGGAAGGAAATTATTTGTTCGTTTTCTTCACTGAATCCGCAACGGTATCCCTTTCTGCTCGGATCTGCCGTCGGTCGGTCGGTCAGTCGTTCAGGCTGACCCGCCGACGATGACTCACAGCCTCGTCGGACGCAGTTCCTTTCATCAGCTCTATCATGTAGTTGACGGTGTCGGATAGCGGAGCGGGCAACTGGTGGATTCACGGTGAATTATGCATGAGATGATCACAGGTTCGGTGAAGTATCCCGAATAAAATCGGAATTGATTAGGGACATCGACGAGCTCGTTTATCACTTATATGTACGTGAAATGAAGAAAGATACTCATCCAGTGAAGGTGTCGCCGACGTAGAGCCTGTCTCGAGCCATACGAAGCAGAGCGGATCCGTATCGCATTACCTCATTCAGAAGCTGATGTTCGGCTGCCATGTGGATGGAGTAATTACGGGTTGTACGCTGTAACGCACGTGTTTGATTCTCGTGGATCACCGCTCGCGATGTCACAGCGTATGTTTATCAGAGGAAACCGGTAATTGACGGAGATAGTCGGAGACGGCAACCGACCATTGTCCAGACGTCCCATCTGGAGTCGCGGTAGTTGGTGGAAGTCCGACGCGAGACCTCCGACAGTCTCACGTCCGGGCACCTGGGCGCGCCCGGAGCCGGCTCGCTGCAGTTGGGGAACAGAGGATGGAATAAAAAATCCCCGGGGTGCCCGAGTCAGGGACTCAGGCGGTTTGTGGGCGTAGAACTACGTGAACGCGGAACACGTAGTTCGGTGAGTTAGAAGATCGGCGAAAGATTTTCGATACTACCCTCCGGTCGACGAAGGGTATCACGAGATTTCCTCCAGCCGTTGTTCAAAAGACGCTTTTTTAGTTTGAGGAAAACGAGATCAAAGAACTCAACTGCGGGAACGGGATTCGGTCGGTAGCAACCTTCGAAGACATCGGCTTTTCTAAACTCAGAAATGTTGACGAATGACATCAAAATCTACTTATTACTCAACCGACAAACTTCAATCGGATATACGGTCCGATATCTGCACCGAGTGCGGCGTCGTTTTCCGCTTGACAACCCGCAATTCGGACGGCAACCGGTTCATGACCGAGTGCCACGCTTCCTCGTGGAGGATATAAGGATTAAAGAACATCGCGACTATGCTTATGGAAGGTACATTAGATTCCATGACCATGTCCGCCTAGGAGAAACGCTGCTACATGATCTGCTCTCTCGATGAGATCTCATATTGCCGATCCCAAGGAACAATCATTGCATGTCCGATGGAGGATTTTTCGAGTATCGCGAGGCCGCGCATCCGCATCTAGACGATGATGGGGATGAATTAGTTGAAGACTAATAAAATGAGGTTCTTAATGGAATGTCGAAACCTTAGAATGATCATGATTCGGCATTGTAAGGATGGCTTCCCTTATCCTCCTTTTCGAGACCATCACTGGGCGGCGGCACTCGAAAAAGAGAGCTCTTCATTCTGGAATGATTTGTCCCAACGCGATAGACACACGTTCATTCATTCACAATGCTGCGACAGGACGACAGCACCGTCTAAAAAGTTTATCGTTGGGTGAACCACTCCCTCCCAATCGTCCGCTAAGCCGTACGGCCCGCCGTGGCTAGATTCTCTAAGCACCACGTTGCGTCCTGCCTGACAGGTGATTTCCTGAGGACCACTTCGGTTGAACTGAACTACGACTTCTCGCCCTTGTTTGCTACGGGAATCTGCTTCTTATCGCTTGTCTGAACACTGTTCGTTTTCTTATGTCGGGATTATGGCTGACGATGTATTAGGCGCAACTCGTTCTTTTTTCTTCACGGAGTCCGGCATCCTTAGCTTGCTAGTCAGAAGGTTCTCCGCCGGTGTCCTTCCACGACCATCGACATCGACCAATGAGGGAAGGAAACGCACGAATGTAGTAGCCAAGGCTAGAATGAACGACGAGAGTCCATTCTCATAAGAGGAGATATGAAATGAAGAACGCGCGCACATCGTTTTTCGCTGTCATTGTACAACCTCAACCGGAGGTGTTAGTTGTCTTCAACATCATCGCAGGGTGGAGGGAGAATCGAGGAAAGTTTCAACGATTAATTTAGCAAAAACTGAGGCGATCCTGAAAAGATAGATCCATCTCTAGCGGAGGAGAGATTCTCCGCAAAATATATGTTTAAAATCAGAAACAGGGAATTTCTGGGTCCATCAATGGACATAGCGTTTCCAGAACAGTTGATTAGGACTAATCAAGGTATGCTGAGGGTTTCTTGCCCTCAGTTTTTTCAGCCTCCGAGTCTTCGTTCCGACGTTCTGCGAGAACGAGCCTACTTCTTGGCCTGTATTTTATGAAATAATCAAGATAAGGGGGAAATTGATTAGCATGAACGGTGCCTCATTCCCAGCCGGACATATTCAGCCATCACCATTTTCATTGTCAAACGCTCTGTTTCAGAGAAATAAGCTCGACAAGTTTGTTACACGGGTGACTCGCATGGAAAAAGTGCGTAAGCCTCCGGCAGACGGCCCCAGCACATACGCATGCTATCTCCGAGATTCGAATTTTTTCGAGCTTTGGCCCCCCAATACTCCCCATTGAAGTTGGTGCCCGTTACCGGGGGCTATAGCGTAGTTCTACGCTAAAAGCACTTGCACGAGAGAGCATTCACCTCCAGAGAGTGCCCGGCCTCGGTAAGAATGCAGCGCTTGCGAGAAGGAAACAACCAGTCTCTGCTCTCTATACTAAGTCTCATGAATATTCATCCGTTAATTGATAACTTTGACAAAACGCTGCTGCCGTCGCTATCACACGCGACATCTATGCGACCGACTTTGTCCTCGTACCCAACGCGGGTCTGCTCCCTTCGACTCCAGATATCCGCGCTTCATCGAAGGAACTGCATCGCTGCTTAACTTTCCGGATGAGGAGCATTGCTGACGAAGTGGGCGTTACCTTGCCGAGCAACGGGTTTCGTACGTCCGAATTGCGAAAGTCTTCAACTCGGACCGGAGCTCGGCGCATCAGAGAGCATTGTGCGTAGTATTTTCCGTCCGATGATGAGATCGCGAACGACGACGGACCGAGATTGCCGCTGTGAAGCTTGTCGTCGAGGCTCAGAATTTCGAATGATTGGCATATTTTCGGAACTGTCTTGGAGTTTTCACCCGTCTCAGCTCGCTGTGATTCAGTTGGGGTAACGAGCTCGTCGAAGATGTGCATAAGCAGGGTAGTGTGCGCATTAGATCCGAGTCGGAGCTCGATGCTAATTTTCTCGCGGGAATGAGGCTGATCCATTCGCGACCGACGGAGGATCGCGCGAGGACTCCGGAAATTCAACTCTGGCCGGACTTCATCAGGGAACTGAAGTCTGCGATCAGGCTTTCTGAAAATTGAGGGTCAGGCTCTCCGTTCCCTACACGACGCATTCTCATCGGGCTGATCGGGTAGGAAGGAACGGAGCTCGTGGCAACGGTCAAACCCGGAATCTGTCGATTAATCGGGTGGCGCATTGAGCATATACAAATTATACGAATAACTAAGGAGCTGTTAATCGAAGGAGGTGAGGAAGCGGAAAAGAGGGAGAAATTCGATCGGGTTCCGCTTAGAGCCGAAGCGGTGTTCGCGTGGAACACGTCAACCCATCATAAAGAGTTTTCAAGTTCACCATTAGCACAAAGGTAAAGGAACCGAGTGTTTCTTCACAGCTCGAGGTATCCCCGAGAGAATTCTCCGACTTGAATAAGTCAGGATTGCTTTATGATAGCTGAAAAAATTGATGGAGAGTTCTCGGGAGCCGTGGGAATTTCCAATCGATGAAATGTCTAGGCGGCAGCCTATTCTGCGAGCTCGGAGAGGTCGTATATGATGATTGTGCACGCGTCGATCTACCAGGGGACCCCTTGCGACAGGCAGCTTAGCCGAGCGTTCGTTACTCGGCGCCCTGCTTGAACAAAAAGGCGTCGAGGGTCTCCGTCCGTGATTGCCTAAGGGACGTCGGAGCCGCAACGTGGAAACTCTGTCGGTGCCCCAATTCTTCTCGCGACTCGATCCGCCGGAGATCTTGGAGATGCAATTGAACAGAACAGAATGCGATAGAATAGCTTCAACAGCTCGACAGGGGATGATTCCATTGATAGAATACTCCTTCTGGGATGCGAATTAGCTCTACGTCATTTTGATGCAATATTTCCCCGCATAGCACACCAGCTCCTTGTCCCCGCCCCCTTTCCGTGAGCCGCTTGGCTTATTCTTTTCCCTGGAAATAATGGAACGATTCCATCATCCTCGCCTCGAACATTAATTTTTTGTCCGCTCCATTTTTATTTGCAATTCCTACGCCTCGGACCCATGAACCAGTCGCTTTAGAGCCTCTCTCCAGTCCTGGTAGGCGGCGGGGACAGGTCATGGGGGAATCTATTAGGAGCTTTGAGCCATTCCAATTCAGCCTGCAGACATATCAGAACCGCATGCTCCACTCGGATCCGATGATTGGAATTCATGTTCTCTGCCTCAGGAGAAAATGAGATCACCATCACTAACCAGGGCACCTTTTCCCGAGTTCAATGTCTATCGTCCACAGGCGTATAGATGGGATTTTCTTGCGATCGAGTGAAGTTTCTACCCCTTCATTCACATTCACGAGTGGAATCAGTTTTGCTGGTCTCCGACTCCAGGGCTATACCGAATTCGCTTTGAAGAGCCCCTACGTGCACCTTCAGGGACAAAGGAGAGGCGCTCTATAAGCAAGTTCCTCGTCTGGTAGCCGTTTATTCTGAAGGCACTCGCTCAAAAATTGCCCGTTCAAGACGGGTACCGCGATCATCATCGGCTTGAGCAGCTCTCTCAATTGAGACGCTCGCAGAATCAATCAAGTTGCATGCTAGTTGAGGGAGCGCCCATGCTTGAACGCCTATCTATCCAAGCGGATGCCGGTTCCGAATGCCCAGCGCGAGCCTGAAGAATGAATTCTGGAGGTAATGTCAGTCTGAGTCCGATGACAGTATGATGTCATGCCAGATTCCCGCTTGGTCCTCAGGAGGGCTCCTTAGCAAGAGCTTAGGCTCCGTGAATCCAACGGTTTAAGGAGAGCCTCTCCGTCGGGATAATCGGTCATGGCCTATTCCGATCTCTGGCCGCGGTCTTACCTTGAGTTTGCGGAAAGAGCATCATTCGAACTGCCAGGCTCATGGAGAGAATCGCCTTTCATTGTCAAAGTTAGGAATCAGTCGGATAGAGCCGAAAACAGAAATCAATCTCGAGATGTAGTAGTGCTCCCCGTCGGACGTTCCTCTCATTAGCAGCCATCTCCCCGTGGCAACGAACTCTTATAGCAGTCTTCCTCCTCCACTCGATCTTCTTCATTTCCCACGTGGATTTGAGCTGCCCTGCGCGGATGCGCTCAAGGTGCGATACCTCCGAGGCGTTTGGTTCCGCGGGATACAATGCTAACTATTGGTGCTATATCCCTGGTCGACGTTCTTCCCGGCCGGATATATTTCGACGTCTGAGAATGCAGTATAAGTAGAGTTGCCATATGAGAGGACACGTCCTCTTTTGGCCGCTTTGACCGCTTTTTCGGGGTTTTCTCGGAAGTGTCCGCTTTCCCGAGTTTTCGAGAAAATACCGCTAAATTCGATGAAAAAAATTCAATTTCTGCGTTATTTTGCCGCCGAGGGCACCGAGGCCTCGGCTGCACAAGCGTGAGCCAGGGGCGCCGGGGGCTGAGTCGGAAATTTTCTTCTCAGCAAATTGTCTCTGAACGATCGCTAGGGCATCAAAGTTCAGTCGATTGTTGCTTATTAGGAAAATGGTTGGAGAGTCGAATCAATTCCATGGAGAGGGCAAAAAACATGGAATAGAGCGTCCGCTCTTGATGTCCGCTTCCCGTCCCGATTTCCGCGCGGACATTGTCATTTTTTCCGGGAAAACACATCGTCCCTGGTCTCCGGGACATGGAGAGATATTTAATTTCATCTCCGCACTCGGGAAGCTTCAATCGTTGGGCTATGCGATTCCAAGAGACTCGATGTACCGTATTTCTCCGATCCGTGGCTTCCAGGATACTTCGGAGCCGCGAACTCACATCGAAACACGGGGCGGATGACTCTCCGGACCTCCAATCGTTCCAGTCGACCTCGGCAGGAGCGCAGGATCAGCTGTGAGCAATTTCGGATTCAAAAAAAGAAGAGAGTCGGAAGAGCAGATATCAACGCAAACAATTTCAAATGTCGGGGAACTCTTTCCCGCTCACCACCGTCTCATGAATTCCGGTTGCGTTCGTTCGTTTGTTCGATTGTGATCCATGGACAAAGGGTGCAAACTCCTTCGACTTCGGAGAAGCCAAGAGAAACCGATCCAAGACATGCTCCGTTAGGAAAAAAGGATTGAATGTTGGGTAGCAAAAATAGAAGCAGAGGGCTCACAACTCTTCCGACATGTTCGAGTCTCTATGGTTGAAACACGGGAATTAGAGGTATATGAACGATGAGATACACCTGCTTCGCAAAATCGACGGACCAGCGCTGGGGCTCCCGGCCGCGGACGATTTCTCGGGGACAGTCTCTTCGCTCTTCTTCATAGGGGGAAATATTCACGTCTGTTTGAAAAAGATCAAGATCAACGACCCGGAGCATATGGCGGCTCACTCCCCTAATGAATATCGGAGCCTGAGTTCCTCCTTCCCGGGAGCAGGTATCACAAGGGGAAGAAAGCTGTGAACGCCAAGAAAGTGTCGAGCTTTTCTCCCAACGTCATCGAAACTCGAACTATCGATGCACCAGTAGGATTATCACCGTCATATGAGGAATAGTTTTCCAGACGGGAGCGTTGGCGACGATAGACGGGAGAAAGGATGCATGTTCTGCACCGTCCTCCCTCTTTCTGAGTCCCTCCACATCGCGCGTCTTCCCGCCGTCCCCGTCCCGGAGGAGCTCA
Organism: Galendromus occidentalis; assembly: GCF_000255335.2. NCBI lineage: Eukaryota > Metazoa > Arthropoda > Arachnida > Mesostigmata > Phytoseiidae > Galendromus > Galendromus occidentalis. Next base: position 65,966 of record NW_003805428.1, read on the forward strand.
CAAGCGCAAACTCGTCGTATATTTTGGCCTGAGCTTTCAGCGCCGCCCCAAGCCCTCATTCCTCTCCTCGGGATATTTCCACAAATACTTCGAGGTATCTGCGGCGCCGACGCCTGCTCCCTGGGACAAAATGCTTTGTCAATATCTCTTTGGCCTTTCGTCTTCTCAGCCTAAAAGTTTTTCCTCCGATGCACGTTTCCCCGAGCGAGCTCATCCATAGACCGTGTCCAATTTCGTGCAGCGTTCGGTGCTCCTTCTTCTCTCCACATATTTTCATTAAGTATCCCCGCTCTCGATCCACGTCAGGACGCTCCGGAAACATAGAACGAGGCTGTCCGTGGAATGCGGGGCGAATGCATAATTCCGGAAGAGTCTTGTCAAGGGATCGGCGCGAGAGGTGGCTGAGTTTTTCCCGGAACCCCGTGGATTGAAATTTGCTTGCGTGCGTGTGGATGAAAAATGTTCTAGAGTTCCTCGCTCGCCCTCCCTTCATCCATTCGTTCACTCGACCTTCCCTTCCTCAGTGATGACGATGTCCCTCGGCGGAAGACGGATTTGGGCCGTTTAGAATACTGTCTCTGTAGAACAGCAACGTCTCGTTGATTGTTCGGGACTCGAATATTTTATGGCTCTCGTAACAGATCTCGGCAAGAGAGTGAAAGGCTGTCTCGACAACGAAACTTTCGGAAATTCAGGTGAGGAAAGACTGCCTGCCCGACGCAATAAAGCACCAGTGGGAAGCGGGGAGACACGAACTCGCCCACACCGAGGGCCTTGAGTGTCGACAAACGGAGAGCAAGAAACCGGTTTCGAAACCCAAGAAACCGCAAGGGGGATCTCGCGACCGTGGCTGTGTAAGTGCGACTTCCCAGAAATAACTTCGAGGAGAGATGGCACTTTCCTTTTCTTTCAACACGACGTTTATTCGCCAGACGCCGGTTGCGGTTGTTTCCCCATCCACGTATAGGTCACAATTCCCCCTTTTAGCGTCGCCTGAGCTGAGAGCTGCACGTGTGTCAGAGAGCGTCATCTCGCACGGAGAGCAGTCGGCCTCTCGCCTGTTCGGCCGGGTCGGCGAAAATTGTATTGCTGCGATCAGCGGAGTGTGATCTACTTTCTTCCATTCGTCGTCGACGTCCTCTCCCTCTCCTCCGGTGTTCTTCTTCTCCGTTGGCTACGTCCTTCAGGCATTTAGCGGCGCTTCCTCATATGCGACCTAGGTTTTCGGTCGAGGTTCTTCCTCAGTCCTCTCGTGTACGACTGCGGAGGTGTTTTCCTTTCTTGCGTCATCCTGTTGGTAGGAAGCATTTTTCTCCCGAGTAGGGGGCAAAGGATGGAGCAGGGCGGTGCAATTGCTTCCGATTGGTACATTCGGCGCTACCTCCTGCATCGAGAGCATCATCGACTTACTTTGCAGGAGAACAGGTGTGCTCCGCTCCCGAGTCACGATACCGCGTGCGATTCCCGCCCTTTTGAGGCATGAGTAACACGAATCCTGAGGTAATATTGGAGGAAGAGTTCCGAGGTATGGGATCCTCACATATGGAACCGCTCGCCGTCGTGGCGACTCCGCCCTAGAATGCCGTGCCGTGTGCCTCGTCTTTTTTCCACCGCGAGTTTGTCGGGTGTCGCGAGAAGCCGCTGTCTCAGGGCGCGATCACTGTCATTTCTACGCTAAAAATACGCGCATCCGACCCGATTTCCTAGTCTTCTTTTTCCACTCCGATTACTCCGAGTCGTCACCGAGGTCGCTTGCCTTCAGCTTCCACCGGATCCCGCCTCACCGCTGATAAGTGAATGAACAACGGCTTCACTGCGGAGACAGCTGCTAACCAGCTGAACGTGTGGCATGCTCAGAAGCCGTCAAAACGCCAATTGGCGATGATGCGTGCTGGTGACGCGGGCTGGCAGGCGAGCAGGCAGATTGGCTGGCAGGCTGGTGGGCAGACAGACGTGAAGCGACGGACAAGCAAGCAAGCGAGCGAGCGTGAGTGGAGCTGCTGGATGGTCGACGTAAAGTCGTACGATGTATGCGTTGCCGACAGAGAGCGGACAAAGTTTTTGTGAAGAAAGTATTTAGCGCTGGTCGCAGCGTTAGTTCGCTGGCTGGCTGGCTCGCTTGCCGCGCCCACCGCCGCCTCAGAAGCGAAGGCTCTACCGCAGCATAAACTGCAGGCAGAATATTAAGTCGTCGTCTTCGTATTCGGTCCGTCCCGCTATGCAAACCCTCATTAATCTCCCACGGCAACAGAAGCGTGCCGCCGGGACTTCGGTGAGCGAGAGACTATTCGACGTGAATTATTCGTGAACATGCTCCCTTGTCAATCTGGGCTTCATTTCTTCGGAGGATCCGCCTCGGGAAACGTGGCGGCAGGAGAACTTCGCTCTAGTTTCCTGAGTTTTTCCCTCACTCTGTTTGCTCTGCGACGACGCTGCGACGTCGTCGTCGACGACCGGAGCGACTTCAGGCAGCCAGCATCAACAAAAACCTCCTCTCCCCCAGAACCGAGCGAATGAGCGACATCCAAGGAGTTCCGAATTAGGGAAGCCGGAGTGGAGTCAGGCTCATAATAAAGGCGACTCGAAGTGAGAGGGAAGGATGTCACGATCCAGTCTTTCTGTTCCCGTGTCACACGACTTGCCTGTTGCCTCATCGGTTGGTCGGCTAGCACCCCGGCCGACCGGCTGGCTGGTTCACTGAGCGAGTCAGTCCGTCCAGGACCTGGTCCGTCTTCCTGGATCTGACACTCAATTAAGCCTTGATTTGATCCCGGCCGCCGCCGAAGCGTTCCCCCAGCAGGACGCGATGGGCGGCCGCTAGCTGATCATGATATCGTATCATTTTCAGCTGGTCAGCCCGAAGCGGCCGAGCGGTTCGCTCCCATATGGCGAGAGACGGTCGAGTTGTCTTCCTCGGCAACCGACACAGAAACTCTTAGGAACACCGAAAGGTTCTGCCAAAAATCGGACCCGCACTCCGGAGAAACCCCGTCCGTGGTTCCTTGCTCTACATCGCTTTGTCTCAGCGAGGACACCGCTTATCGTGTGTCTCCACATAGCGAAAACTGACGTGGAATTCATGAGCGTCGGCGTAACGCGAGAGTACGACTATTTCTAGAGGGAAGAAACGAATGGATACGAGGCTTGAAGAATTCAAGTAGTGCGGGGGAATCTCTCCCGGCTTTTGACATGGTGCGACAATGCCTGCAAATGCACTCGTTTGTTGCCTAACGAGCGGACGAGGCACTCGGTTCGGCAGGTGCTCGCGCGCCATAGAGCGTATCATGTGAAGATCCAGCTTTGTGTTTATTAAAGTTTATTATGAGAAGCCGGAATGTTTATTCGTCGCGCTATCAGCGCTGCGGCGGCGGTGCCGGCGGCAGCAGCAGGAGCGGTGGTTAGTACCCCGCTCTCGGGCTGTTCTCTTTGTTGGCCACTTAGAGTTGCCTCAACCCTCGGAAATTGCCGAAGTTTCGGGGGACCGACAGACACGTCGAACAAACTCAAGGAATGTTGACTGACTGGGCGAACGAGCACTTCACTAATCTCTACGCCAGCCTCTGCCGTTTCCCTGGGAGTTCCTACGAGCTCAGTGATATTTGACGCAGGAGACGGTGTCGAGGTACTACATACTCGGACGCTCCTGCGACCTTCGGCGTGGAAGGAGAAACGCTCAGATAGGTCTTCCGCTGCTGTCGATTCCGTCTGCGCCGATGACGCTTACCCCCCGGCTTTCAAGAGAACTGCGCTGACAGCCTTCAGACAGAGGAGAGCTCGCCGAGGATTAGGACGCTCGCTCACGAACGTCACCGTACGGGGAACGATCGGAAGGCGGGGGATGCGGCCGGCTCCGCAAATACATCATCTCAAGGTCTTCCTGTGTTCGGTTCTCCGAATTTCTCTTGATCAGTCGGGTTCCGGGAAGAGAGTAAGTCCCGACAGTCTGATCGGATTACGCCGTCTCGAATCGATACAAAAGTCTGCTGCGAGCAAGTCGTATCCATATTGGGAGAATATGATCACCCAAATCAGCAGAAACCTCCCTGAAGCTCCGAAGGCGTTCGGCGGGAGGGCAGGGAGCCGTACGTGAGGAAGGGAGAGACTTGCGACGCTTTTCGACGAGCTAGATTCTGAGGGCGAAACAGCTAGATGCGTTGCTTGCACTTTCTCGCATTGTTTGTGTGCTGCTTCCACGTATATCAGACTTCGTTCGTACGCTCCGACTTATTTGTTTCCTCTTCTCATTTTTCTCGAGGAGTTTGCTCTTTTTTGCGGTGCTCCTTCGACGGAAGCGGAGCCAGATTCATTGTCTGTGTGAATTCACCTGCTTGATAGCGAAATTCTGCACCTATCGCTCGTGAGCAAGCTCCGAGGAGAAGGGCCCTGGAATTTCACATCTTTTCGAGGGAATTCAGTCAAATGACGTCGTCGGGTCTCGGAAAATCGCTCTCACGTTTCGGAGCGCCACGGTATCCTCGCCAATGATGAGCAGCTACCGTGACACATCGGAGGGCGAGCACCCTCGCGGTGACTAGTCGCGGCGTCCCTGCGTAATTCCCCTGTCCAATTCGTGACAGCTGATCCTGAGAGAAGCGGGAGGAGAGGGCTCCGATCGAGCGGCAGCCGAGCAAGGGCTCCACTCACAGATCCGCAGGAGTTTTCATGAACTTGGCCCCACTACTGCGGAAAACTACCTATAGACCGAGACTTCTTGTGTAGCCCTCAGAGCCCTAGCATCGATTCGTCGAGATCACGACCACGTGCGCCACAATCCGGTATGACGGCAGCCAACCGGTGAGGCTGAGATACATACACATCGCAATATCCCCATCAACTCATTTCAACACATCCTACCTCAACAATAGACTTCACTTAGGTCGGGGATACCATGTGTCCACTTTCGTACTATTGAAGGAGATGCGAGAGACCGATCTGGGGAGCGGGAGCTGCCCTCCCGACGGTCTGCCGTCCGCGGGGAACTTGTCGCAAACCGGACATTCGGCTTTCGCGAGAGCGAACGGGAAGCGCTCGTCATGAATTGTGGCCTGCGGTCGAATTTCATCACCTCCGAAAGAAACTAATTCTGATTCCGAGTCCGGTATCCCGTCATTCGTTGCGTAGGAGTCCGTGAATCCAGACTGGTCGACTAGGAAGCATACGGGTGTTGGTATGCGGCTGCACTGAAATTCAAGCTTGTGCCCCTCGTCTCCATAGGAGCTCTCGTGCAGGGTGCTCATCAGGTAATACGATTGCTCTGTCCACGACGGACGCGAGAGCTCGGCGAGCCTCATTTTGAGGCGCTGGCAATTCGGCATGGAACTTTATGCACTGAAACTGGAGCCATTCGAAAGTAGCCGCCGGTGACTTAAACTCTAGAGCAGAGGAAATTTGATACGAGCTTAGCCGCGAATGTGTGCCTAGAGAGAAGGAGCGAGCAGAGCGCCGTGTCCATCCGGAACAAACCGCTCGAGAACAAAAGCGACAGGCAAACGTTGGAAAACACGACCAGAATACAACCAATCCCACTCGCAACATCCCTCGCGAACGCTCCAAAGCCTGCCGTTTTCCAACTGATGGTCTTCGCCGCCACGGTCGTCCGCTCTCCGCGAGGGTGATAGGTTCAGGGAGCTTTGACAGACGAGCGTTTCAGCCTCCGCATTTCAACGCAGGCATCCCGATTCCTATCAGGATCTGAAGGCATGGAATTCGCAAGAAAATTAAAAACCAATTACTCGACGAGCTCGAGGCAGGCGAAAGAATGCGCGGACAGTCTTTTGCAGACATTCGAACGAACTTACAACCTCGCTCGTTCAGTCCCGGACTTGGCCAGACGAGTGAGAGCGAGCAGACTGACCGTGCCAGCGCCGAGAAGTGCAAGCGATAAAGGAGAAAAAGTGAAGCAATGGCCGGCGTGAAGAGGTGGTCGACAATTTGCATCTGAGTCCGGCTTTCTGCGAGCGTACTTTTCATTTTGAGATGAGGTAGGGCGAAAACATCGCATCGCTGAACTTTCTCTCAGCGGACGGATGCGCGAGCGCTCGTGTTTGCGCTGAGGGATTATTTCAGCCGTGGCAAGGCGGTTGCAGAGACGACAGGGTTGTGAGGCGGCAAGTTGCTGGTCTTGCGTGATGAAGTGCCAGCTGAATAATGATATTAATCATATGCCCTCGCGTCCCATTCCGTCGGTCGCCGCTTGCAAATACCCTTCAGACACCAACGAGGAAGTCATGAAGCGAGAGTTCAGCGCTCGAACTCAACAACAAGCGAGCGAACGCAGGGCTGCCCGGCGGGCTGACCAAGTCAGTGGGGGGGAGAACAAGCCGAGCCTAGCGGCATCATTCCATCTCCGCCGCAAACTCTAAAAAGCGTTATCCGCCCACAGAGACTCCCGTGCTTAACAACACGAGTCGCCTAGTGCGGCGGTGAGAAAAACCGAACGAGTTTTGCATGGCTCATAAAAGGGAGCGTTTTCGGAATACAGGAGTCAACCGAGCACGAATGACGGCCCGAGAGGCGGACGGGCGGAGACCGGCGGGCAATGGAGAGCCAGTCCGTTAGACATCGTTGGCAATCAGTTGCCAGTTGTCTTACACCGAACGAAGCTGACTGTGACTGCCGTTTCGTCGCTGTGTTCATTTAGAATTCTGCTCGGCTCATGAATGAACGCAACCCAAGGGAGGGCTGTAGAGGACTAGCGAACGAACGCATGGATAGATGGATGGATGGATGGATGAATGAGCCGTCGGATGAGATAGAGAAACGGGACGACTCTAACTGACGGACGGAGGAACGAACGAACGAACAGATGAAGAGAGAACCGAGAAAGAAAATAGTGCTGCTCTGTTTGCCCCCGATCCAGTACCCTGCTCCTGCCGCCGCCGCCTTTTCGGCGTTAATGAATACAAAGACCCGAACCGCAGCCGCTGCTGCCCATTGCCTGCCTGCCGTCATTCTTTTTCCTTTCTTCAATTCAATCTAACTTTCAACATTAACCGACCCTGGGAGCCATGGTGCTTCCCATTGCTCTCCGACGGATGCATCGTTCGCTTCTCGACTTCCGAAACAATTACCGAAGGAACGTGTTTGCGCATACCGAGGCCGAAAATCATCGTGAACATTATTTGAATATATTCTACATGAACTCGCATCCATAACAACCTACAATCGGCCAGACCTGTCGGTCTGGGCTGATCCTTCATAGCTAACAATTAGTGGAGTATTTTCTTGAAAAATCAATGTCAACAAGTCGACCCGAGTGACAAGGGATTCGGGTGAGCTCCCCCCCCTTGAAGATACATATGTATATGCACTCACTGACGAACCAAAATTTGTAGGAGACCCGACATCGACCGGTGTCGGGCGTTCAGGTTAATGCGAAAAGTCATCCGCCTCGTTCAGGACATCACAGATCAGTGAATTCCTTGAATTTTTGGGGCTAGATGCGAGACATGAATAAGTGTTGCGGCCGAGCTCCTGTGTGCGAGCGATACCGTGGCACCATCGAAACCCAGGAACGACGGTCTTGTCGTCGACTTTACGGTCACCGCGAATGAAGCCTCAATCTTTTTGAAAATTGCCCGGGGCATTCAGCTACGCAGGAATTGCTCGAGTGGTAGCGAATTCATAGCCCTGATAAAAGTGGCTGTTTTTGGACCATGACCGGTATAAGTTGCGATCGAGCCACCTTGATTGGCTGCCGCGCTGAAAATAATTCTCTCGATCATGGCTCCTTCATACGCAGGGGACTGTCTGCCAATGACAACGTTGGTGATATTTCATTGAGAGATGCGCGGCGCGATATCGCCCGCAGTTGAGAAACGACCGCAATTCTCAGCCCTACCGGCGATCGGATGCGTAGCGGTCACTGCGGTGGCACAGATTTCCTCAGGACCTGAGCTCGTCAGGGGCTTAGGGTCTTCACGAGCGCGGAGAGTCTGCGATTTCTCCTTCCGTGCGGAGTATGGTACAACAGCAGAGGTCTGTATGCGGAATGAGGTAGTCCAGATGGTGCTCGATAGTTTATGCGAAAGGCATCTGGGGTCACGCGCGAAAACTTGCCGAAAATATCGCAGAAGCCCGCGAGAATGCCATCATTCGAGTCGCGGCTGCAGCTCCCGATACTAAGCCTCTGAGGCGGCGAATCTTTAGGCCTCAGCGGAGACTCGGAAGGCTCAGGTAGAGACACTCTAGGAGATATAATTTTAGAGATTATGGTGGACCACATCGACGGAGGCGTTTCTCAGGCCCATAACATCCGCCGCAAGGACTCCGCGTGGTCTGCCCTTTTCGCTCCTTGGTATGTGTTTTCCGGAATCGATCGTCCCTTGGTCCTCATGAGAGTTCGACCTCTGGTGGACGAGCATGGTAGTGAGCCATGGGATCGTACACCAGCGATCGGACAAGACACCGATGATCGGACAAGACACCGATGATGGTGATGGAGCAAGGCTTGAGCTTGCAGTAAGAACCAGAAAATACTTTCACGCGTAGAATTCGGGAGAAGAATCCAAACGATTCGAACAATGCGTCTCCGGCGGGGAAAAGTTTTCAACCGGGCTCATATACCGCATTTTTGTGTTTGGGGAGGAGCTGTCGGTCGCTCTGGAGTGAATTCCTTCCCAAACTCCCACAGGTACGGACACGGCTCTCGTCTGAGTTAATATGTGGTCTACAGGGATGTCGCGCCATCGCCGCGATCTCCGCCAACGGAACACGGGGAACTCCCAGCGAGCAGAAACAGTTGAGCCGACTCCCGTTATCGAGACTTCAGCTAGCGAGTTTCCCTCGGTGGATGTTTCTATCGTTCCCTCCGCGCTCGATAAGGACTCGAACCCAAGTCTGGAGGAATCTGTCCGGATCGCGCGCTCGGCAATCATGCCTTCTCTTTGTGATCAGCAGAATCAGTGGGGAATGATCAGATTATTTAAGGCGACTCTTCTTCAGGAGGGCAGCCGACGATTATTATTCGTACATTCCGTATGCTCTCTCCAAAACTTTCGATTTCGTGCTAGAGAGAATGGGCTCGCATTGTGTCGATACATCCTGGATGCGAAGCCGTCCAGCGTCGAGGGTTGTGTCCTCCGTCGACTACGGAGGCGGGACTCGTGCTTGGTCTTAAGACAGGGTCGAGCCGTCGGGGTCGTACATCGGAACATCGGGAACAGTCGGATTTCTCCTCTCTTGTCAACAAGGGGATCTCACTTTGTCTGTGTTTCATCGCGTATGTTCTATTCCCTCCGAAATTTCCATAATCCGTATCTATGGGGTCGCACCACGTCTGCACACAAAATATTCGCTCCTCCGTGCCGAGCTGATACGATCCGACATCAGACGACGTCCTACATACATAGTAGTCGATACTCCGACTCCTAGGTGCAAAGATCCTCATTTGGAACCCTTGGACGGGGTAATACTCGAGTTTCCGGATTCAGCTTCGATTTCCGGAAGCTCGCTTTCAGGGCTCTAGGGAACCATGATATTCCAGTGGATCATGTGGTCTTACTGCATCAATGCTTGCGAATCGGATCGCCGGAAAATGGAACAACGCGTGAGCGATGGACTACAGTCGGCCTTGACTCTACATCGGGATCCATTTCCGAGCTGCAGGTAGAGACATCAATAGATTTGATCCGAAGTAAAAATCGGTGGGACATTTTTAAAAGTCCCTCCTGCCGTGAACAACGTATTTCCAACGCTTCTCGGTAGGCGGTAGGTGGTGAGACGCGGCGACATGAGTTTTGCCATTCCAAAGTGTGCGATTCATCTGCTGCGGCCAAGGAACCGAGAGCTTCTGTTATTGTTAGTGCTGCTGCTGCTATTTCTCAACTGTGCGCAATTCACCTGTTCTCCGAACCTAAGGAATTTTCAATGGTATTCCCTTAGCTCGCTTGCTCACTCCCTGCGTTTCCTCTTCCCCGCCTTCCGGTTCTTCGCTCCGCTCAGCCTGTTGTCACGCTGGATCCCCGGGTGGCGAAGCGAGCTCTCTTCCTTTCTAGCGTCGGCTCTCGAAACTTTATGCTGGGATAAAAACGGTGGATCGCCCAGAAATTCTCCAACTGGGCTGTTCGTCCTCCAGCGGTAATTCTCTCCGTCCATTAAGCACGACAAATGTCGAGATTGGTGCGGCCACGGTGGCGTCTGCATCGGACGCAGCGGATTCCATCTCGTCTTCTAAAAAAACTTGGAGAATTTTGCCAGTGAAAGCTTTTAAATGGCTTTGCGGACCAAAAAGCACTCTGAAACATAAGACTTCGACCAAGGCTAGCGTTGCTCTCCTTCAGGATTACAGCCGTCTCTTTCGGTGAACGCAGCCATTTTTGAGGAGCGCCATGTATCGGATGTTGCCAGAGAAAGCGCACCGCGGACTCGAAAAGCGAGTGGAACGTTCCGAGCTCGTACCGTCTCCGGCCCATACGCACAACTAATGAGCTCAGGCTGTGAGGCCATTCATTAGAGCGCTGGAAACCTAGGAGTAACTCTGAGGACAGAAAATGCATCCCACCGGTTTTCATATTTTAACGAAAAACTTCCGAAGATGGTACGCGATTGCTTCGACTCAGAGATTTCTCATCCTTTACTTTCTCACAACATCGCGCCGATCCCCCACGTTCCCGGTGTGGGAAGATTTCGAAGAACAATGCGTGGAAACAATAAACAACGCGTCGGAAGCTTTGGAAGATCAGTCGTCCGGCCGAACAATTCGACTCAGCGACGACGTCGCGTCGTATCCGCTTGATTGGATGAGTGACTGAACGACTGAGAACGTCAAAGGCGAAGCTCGCGCCAACTATCGGGGATGGAAGGCGTGCGATTCTGCCAACCCGGCGTTTCCAATTTTCGGAGACGGAAGATCTCATGGTCCAAATGCTCCCAGGTTGCGTGTGTGTTAATATTTCAGCGGGAGGCCTAACGAAGCACAAAACCGGGGAGATGGGCTCGGCTTTTCATCCTGGTTAGCAGGAGCCTGGGATTCTGATATTCGAATCCATTCGTGAGGCCTCCCGCGCAGAACAGCTCATAGCCAGTGAACTGCGGGCGTTGTGGATCTTCAGGGGCGTCCGGAATTCTCAGTGTTCACGGTCAACCTTTAGACAGATGGGAAGGAATGTATTCAGGATTTGTGTCGACAGATGCGATTTTTCTTCTCTCATTGACAACCGATACTGACCGCATACAAACCTTCTCCCCTGCCAATGGAACAAATACCCAGAATGATCTTCTGCCTGGCTACTATTGCACTCCTCCATTGAGGGAATGTAACGCGTGAGCTCACGAGCCGTTTCTGCCGCTCTCTGCGTCGATCAAGGGGAGGGAAGGTTCCCGAGTTCGTAGCCGGCCACCGGCGAAACTCCTCAGCTCTGGGTCTGGCTCGGTCGTGGGAAATTCCCGGCTGAATAGTGGAATTCAGCATTGAGCACTGGAGCTGGAACGATTCAGTTCTGGAATAAAATATATTCATCGAAGCACAGAATCATTTGTTGGTCAAAAGATCGAGAGAGAAATTTGAGGAGTATTTTTTTGCTCAACCAAAGTTCGTCCGTTATCAGTTTCCTCCGGTTTGGTAATAACCATAAACTCCAATTGAAAGTGATAAACTCTGCGTCGCTGCGCTGAACAATTGAGTTGCAACCCGAGAAGCTGTCTCCAAGCAGTGCCTTCAGGGTGGTCGAGTTTGAGTTTCAGAAATGGTCAAGTTTTTTGTTGTGTCCATGTTTGAGGGAGCTTAATTGAGCGGCAAGAAATAAGTCAAGACTTTGCCCTGAGAGCATGTTTTCTAATCTCAAGAGCTTCTACAGAGCACATCATCATCGTCATTTTCTACCACCAGCCCGCCTCTACTGTGCTCAGACGAATTCTCTTGTCACGTCATGGATGGTACGTGCGAGTAATGTCATAGCTCTGAGTGCCGAAGGGGTTCGACGTTCCCGAGCTCAGACGAGCGCCTATCGATGATCTCTGTCCGGAAACACGTTCCGAGTCGCCAGAGCCGGGCGATGAGACTTCAGAATAGTCGCTCAAGTAGATGTAGGTATTTGATTCAATCTGACCGTGACTGCGACAAGCTCGGTTTCAGTCGAATCTCGAGAGGTACCGAAATTCGGACGACCAAATTTCCGATCTGGATCGACCCGGAACGACCGCGATTATGAAAACTTGCCTGTGGACGAGTTTTCACAATATATTAAATAGCACTTGTGCGAGTGGGGCTCCGTGATTGCCGTCTCTGCGATTACCGATTCTTACATTCCGAGATATCGGACATAGAGCGGCCAATTATTAGTAGTGAGTGGTGGGGCTCGGAGTCGAGACCCGATCTTTGTTTTCCCACGGCACTCTATGCGGAGATCGATCCGTGATTTCTTTCTCTTCTCCGTACTCTGGGTATGGAGGACGAGGTCCCTGCGGGACGGTCAGCTCGAACAATCCCGAAATAGATTCCTTTGTCTCGAATCTGGACATACAAAGAACGCCGAGGAAGACTTCAGCGGGAAAGGATTCAAAGCCGAAGATTGAGCCTCATCCTGATTCCTGCCAAAAATCTCCGACTGGATTCCGACGGCAGGAGTGAGAGCTCTTTTGCGTTCGCACACGATTTGCTTTCGCCATTTGACTCCAACAAGAGGTTGCCTGTATTGGGGCGAAGGAGGAGCGAGAGCAGAAGTAACAGTAACAGCAACGCCGCCGCTAGCCCCAGCAACGGAAAGTGATTAACACAGAGAGAAAACTGAGGAAAACGAGAGATAGAGACTATTCTCTCTGTATGCAAATGAACTTGGCTTCATCAAGACGGAAACCTCTTCAGTTGAGTCACCTAGCCAGCTGGCTGGCTGGCTGACTGGATGGCTGGCGGCTGGGTCGGTCGGACGGTAAGGCGGCTGGATAGCTGCTTAGTTGGTTGGTTGGTCGGTTGGTCGACTAGCCGCCCATGCGCTCGCTCGGGTGGCAAGTTGCTCAGTCGGTAGCTTGGAGCGTCGGTGGGCTCCGTGCTCATACGCCGGCTGCCTTCAGGCACGGCTTGCTCGTGGCCAGCAAGCGTGTCCGAGAAGTAAACTCCTTGGCTAGCTCCGGAGGTAACAAGGAAGCGAAGTAGAGCCGTCCCCGCGTTCTCGGGCAATCCGTCGACAAGCACCTTCATAAAGGGATCAAAAAGGCGGCGAGCGCGGAAGCTCGAGATGAGCGCCGTGATACTCGTCTTGGATTAGAGCTAGTCGTTCAGACCTATCCTCATTTGACGATTCTCGTCGGGCTCGGTGGTCGCTGAGATTTGTTAGTCGCCGCTCATCCATATCAGCGGTCGTGTAGCTCTTGCCACCCTGTTCTACTGATAAGGTACCACCAGCCCTAACTGAGTTCTCACGGAGCCGGCCATGAATCGCGCCCCACAGAAATCTAGCATCCGTGAGTACCTTGGACAATGCTCCGGGCACGTGTCCGAATCGGAGCCTCTCACGTAATTCACGTTGAGGAGCAACAACGAGTTTTCCGTTGCATACGACGCGGTTACTTCCGGGGTCGCATGTTCTCCGAGGATGGTGCGCCTTATGAGTTTATGAGTAGCCATTGGGGCATTTCGAGGTGGCCGGGACGATACGGCCGGTAAGAGTCGGTAGTGGATTTCTGCTTGCCATCCGAAATTTTTTTCGTCCCATCCTACTTTTCTCTTCGTCACACATCCCGCGGAGGAATCCATGTGTCGTCCACGCGCCCTCTGGGTAGCTCTATTCAAGGTATTCACCTACCCAGGGTGGGGCTCGAGTAGAGATTTGGGACGACGCGCGACGCAGCAGATCGGAATGCCTCCGAGAATCATGAGGGACTTTATCTGCGGCTTGCTGCATTGTATTCGCCGCTATGATAGCTGACCGTACATAAAATTGGAACAGGCCCGAAAGACCCGAGCTGACATAGTGGAGAAATGTCACGATCGACGTGGTGACTTCCGTTCAGTGCTTGGTTTCAGCATCGTCCTTCGCCAATCATTTTGGCAACTAGGATGCCACCGACCTACTGGAGCAAGCCAGCTGGTCAGATCTCTGAGCCTCAAACGAGAAGCCAACTCGAAATCGCAGAAACAGCGGATGAACTCTGCGATTTTCAGGCGTTGCAGGTGAAATTTCGATGATTCTCGACATGGAGAACCGCCCAGTATTCCCGATTTCGAATCTCTCGCCCGATTCTGATTCAAAAATCGCTCGATATGCAGCCAGTCATCTCGCTGAAGCTCTCCGACGTTTTCCAAAATGTTCTTCTGGGGAGTTCTTGCCCGACAAGAGATATTCGCCGTTGGAGAATCCAGTTCTGATTCCTTTCGGAGCCGGAGATAATTCATGAAATTATTTCCTCGGCACAGTTCGAGCCGTCAGCCCCATAGCCTGTCGAAGGAACGACCATCGATCATTCATAGAAGGGCTACGAAATAGCTCCCGTAGCGATTTAGACCGCGGGTGTCGGATCTGATACCATCGGGAGTCGTATTGGAAGGAAGAACAACTCTGAAGAGGATAATGGGTGGCTGCGAGTCGAATAGAATACATTTCGAAGTGAGCTGAGCATCCACATGTCAGAGAACTTCGCCACTGCGTCCATCAGATATATCTTCTGTGCCTGTCTTCTCGAGCCGTTTCGTAACGGTAATCCCATTGGCGTTGTTCTCCACCCGCGTAAGTCCATGACGGTCAAGGCGATCTGTTTAGTGGGCAAACAGGCGTTAGCTGCCGTGAGTCACCAACCCAAGCTTTATTCCACCGAGCGCCACCGCAAGATCACGGTGATCGGCAACCATTTGCGTGGCTACGGTCGGTACCGGCGCCCAGAAATAATGACGAATTTACTTAGTGCAGAAGCGCTAGGAGGTGTGTCGCCGGCGATCCTGAGCTGGCAAGTGGGCGGAGTGAAGCCCGAAGCTCGAAGGGAAGCCCATCTTCGGTTTAGAGCAACTTTTCCGCTGGTCGTCCCGTCTTACTGATTCGGAAACTTTTGCGTTAAGTTCGTCGAGCCCAGCTGCGCATAATTCCCGCTCCGAACTCATTTGCCAACCCCTCTTTCCGCGATCCTTTTCGCTTGTGGAGGATCAGCGCACCGACACGTCGATATCGACCTCCCGCTCATCTGTGGTGCCGCCAACAAATTCTGTCTGGCTACGAAATCGCTCAAGGTGCTGGACAGAATAGGTGTCAACACATTCCGATCCATTCCGATGATCGGTCGGTCGTGACGGTTGGCTTGAAGAGCGCGGCCAATTTGAATCGATTTTTTCTTTTCAGCCCGCAAAGACTCGTAGAAGTGGATCCCCGTCGAAACCGGACGTGTCATGAAGGCTTACGCTACTACGCCACCTGGTGTTAAGGATGTCCTTGATAATAACAAGGAGCAGGCGCGGAAAAATTTACCAATGTGGGATTGGCTTCTAATCCATTGATCCTCTGAATCCAGGATCGCTCATGAATTATCGACGATTCCGGTTATCCGGAACTCCGTCTGGCCTGATTAACGCAGTGAAAGGACTCATCCTTCCAATCCAATTATCGAGATGATAAGAAAGACAACGGTGGACGTTTCGTAACGGGGAATGTCCCGTCTTACGCGTAGAGCATGGAGCAAGGTCTCGTGCAGAGCACAGAGGCGGCGGCCGCATTATTGGTCTTTCGTAGCCTCATGTGTCGCCTTTATGAAATTAGCATAATCCAACACAACGTGAGCCGCCGCCACCACCACTATGACGGTCTTTCGAGCTCCCCCGCGAAAACCAATCCTGCGCTCGATCACGTGACCGCCGACAACATTGTTGCGTGTAGCCTATAGATTGGCAAGCCACGTTAGGATAAGACTCCGGCCGACCGAAGTCACCCAATCTCAGTGCACTGCACCCCACCGAACCCACCCATCGTCCGAAAACCCATTCACCTACCCCGAAATGATCAGATTGGCTATTAAGTATGATATCAGTCGACGGACTGGCCGCGGCTTCATTGGCTGCTACGGCCCGTGTCTTGCCGCGAACAACAGAATCGAAGCCGCGCCGGCAACTTCACCTCCCTCGAGGACGTCCTCCCTAGGAACGATCGCTCGTGCCTGACTGTTAATTAACGCTCTTGACAGACTTTATAAACTGAACAAAAACTCATTGATGATGACGAGAGCGACGGAGGCGACGGCTCGCATGAAACACGAGCAGCGTATCCGGACGAGAGTCTGGATCCTCTCATGACTCGGACCTTATTCTGATTCCGCAGCGATGGCTCGGAGCGGATGTTACCCAAAGTGAATTTATTCATGAAAAATTACCGCGTGCTAGCCAGCGTTGCAATTCTGAACTTTCTCCTCGGCGGAGGAATGCTCAGGAGGTCGGATATAATATGTGTGTACCCATGAGCTGGGATTCGAGCAATTCGGCAACGAGGAGACGGTAGTCGGACGGGATTGAGACTCGATGAATGATGAATTCTTGAGCATTCCGAACATTGACTCGAATTCTCGAACGACGTTTGAGAGTCAAATCGTCGCAGTCCGCCGGGACTCCGCGAGAGATTCCCTTGTACCACCGCCGCCCACTCGCTCCTAGTCAAGAAGAGACTTTTCACTTTTAGAAGAACGCGGGCGCCGCGGCTCCGGAGCATCTGCCACTTTGGGATGTGACGACGGAATCTACCATATAGGCTTTCCTCCCTCAGGCAGAAGTCCAGAACATCGGTCGCTGACATCAGCAATCCTGACTGGAGAGGATACGCTGCTTGGCTGAAATTAAAGAGAAAATACGAGTCCAATAGTCTCACAGCAATAGATCAGCGAGATGAATTGGGGCGCTCTTACTCAGATGCGCGAATCATTGCGAAATCGATGACACCGAGGCACAGAATCCTACCCGCTCAGCCTGCGTGGAGAAGGTCCGTATGTGCCTAACCAGAATCGGAACTTAAAGGAAAAAATAGGCGGAATATAACCTGCCTCTATATGGAGGGGGGATGATTCACTCTGCCGTCCAGTTTGTGAGAGAAAACTCCCTCAACTTGAATGAACAGAGAATGACTCCGGATGACGAAAATGAGCCCCCTACATGTGAGACCAACGATTATTCCTGGAACGCTAGCGATTGACTAGCGTATTCTAATCATGATGTATCGAATGATTCGATGACGAATGACAGACGGAAACTTATAGAGTTCTGGCGTCTCTTCGGCGTCTGAAAATTGATATTGATGTATCCCAAGAAATCAAGGAGAGAATTCCGTACTTCCAACGCTTCAGACCGGAGTCGATGCGGATTCGTTTTCATCATCTGTCTCTCTGCTCCGGCTCGGGAGTCGCTGTAGCCGCTCCGACATTCTCAAATTGACACATGTCCCGAATTTGCCGAATCATTTATATCGGAGACGTTTCCACCACGAGCGACCGAGTCTCACAACGAGTTCCGTCTGTTTCTGAGGGATTCGGGGTTCTCGCTGCCCCGCAAGCGGTTCCGCTTGCATCACCCGGGACTGCGTTTCTTTTTCCTCTGATTCACAATCTTGAGGACGTCCATATATGAATACTCCGCGAGCGCGTGGGGTCGGCCAAAAATGATATCCTGATTCTGTCACCGCCTCGATAAGTGTTTCATGGTCGAAGGGAACTGAAGGGGATCCATGCATCTGGATTCTGATTCGCGATGATTGTCGCCGTGGCGTTTGTCATTCGACGGTCGGTCGTTCATTGAGTGGTGAGCGGGGTTTGTTGTGGGCATCGTGGTGGCCGTTTCAGCCAGCCTGTGGTCGCGATTCCCTCCGCCGCCGCTCGATGTGGGATGCTTCTTCGTTTAATACACGCGCTTCTCCGATCATCGCCAGACGCTGGGGATTGTCCCGGAGACAAGAACTAAGCCGGATCCGTCTGTGTGTCCTGTGAGTGGATTGAGAGTTCTTCGAGGCTGCTGGGCCATTCCTGCAGTTGTATGAAGTGCGCGGACGGATATGAACGGCCAGAGAGTGGGAGTCGAACCCACCGATGGAGAGGATCTCTCCGAGGGACACCGACATGGAGATCGTCGACTCCCTTGTAATTTCGTGGCACGACTCCATTATCTTGCAAAATAGCTCCGAATGCAATGTTGCCGGCGCCGGATTCGAGGCCTCACTTTGTCGAGTCCAGAGTGTGAATATTCTGTTTGAGCTACAGAGAAGGAACGGCCATACCACAATCTCATCAGCATTCCGTTTTGCATATGCAAGGATCTGTGCGAACGACCAGATCCCCAGAGGGTCCGCGTTCCCGCGATGTTTAACAAGTAGCACTAATTTGGGGTTACATTCACCTCTGAGAACCTTAGGCCACCGTCAGTAATACAAGTCGATGTTAAAATTCTCTCTCGGCTCTCGCTAAGACTTTTCCTCGGCGTACCGCCAGTCTTTTGACACGACCAATAGATCACTGTGGATGTGTTGCGAGGGGAACCGATCGACTTTATCAAGCAAGAGAACTCAAATCTTTTTTCCAGATATGTTGGTCTTCCGTCAAAAGTGCCCTGTCCATCTTGTGCGTTGATACCTCAGTGTAGAACGGTTCATGAAACGTATTGATGTCGTTCGTCGATTGAAGCCCTTGCTAGTTATCGTTCTGAGAGTTCGTCACAAGCTTCTCGTCCTTCGTGGATTTCATTATTCGACTTTCGCTTGAGCCCGAGCGAGCCCCGAGGTGAGTCTTCTTAGTCTCGAGCTTCATTTTTTCAGAGTTGCCTGCGCGATTTTATCAATTCTGGAACTTCAGCTCCGGACGTAGGGATTCACTTGCGAGTTTCTCTTGATGTGTCCTCCGCGGAGCGAGCCGTTCTCTCGGGAGGATTGGCTCCGAGCTCACAAGACTTCAACGGTGTTCCTGACCTTTGGCGGAACAGAATTCCGAATTCGATGAAGAGCCGCTCTTCCCCATGGAAAAAGAGTCAAAGCTCATTGTTTTTTTCGGCGTTATTGCGTAGAATCGAAACCGAGCTCGAGCGAAAGGCCGAGGAACACGACGTGTGGGGTATTTATTCGAGTACGCTCTAAACTCCTCTGGCGGTTTCCGTTCGTATGCGCGCTCGAAGTTTTTACCCGAGCTGTTCCCGATGGGGAATCGAAACACGAAGAGTAAACCCTTCGAGCATGACACTGTCAGCCAATCCAACCTCTAAAAACGCTGTGAAGGGTAACAAATTGTCGGGACTCGTCTCAAACGCAGTGACATTCCGCGAGGCTTCCGGAACGAGAATCAGACTACGTTCACGTGCAGGCTGCTTATTGCACTGAGTTCCGAGAGGAGCATCGAAACAGCTAGGTATTTCTCCTCCTTGTTCCGTTCTCTGAATTGAGCTCTCAATGGAGCTATCCTTTCCGGCCGTGCTCGACTTTCGTTGCTCGATTCGATAGAGCTCCAGGGGGCAAGATCCCTTTCAGCAAGAGTAGATGAGCATATGGATGGTTATTAATGGAAGCTGCGGGAGTCCGCCGACAAACGCCTTTGCGCTTGTTGACCTCAATCGAAGGATCGTTCCGCGATGTTCTTCCATCCGCCGAGGTTTTGAGGTCGGGGTCCACGGAGACACACGAACAAAATGGACAGAATCCAGGTTGTCACCGACCGCCGGAAAGGTCCACTGCATGTTCGGAGCCAGTATCCATCTAGCGTTCTCTTCGTCCGTATGCTTGGAGATTTGCGGCGAAGGGTCAAGGCCTCGTCCGTAGGAATCCAATGCAGCCCGGGAGTCGAATGACTGTCTCTTGGGACGCAGACACCCTTCCTTGTAGCTACATGATGTTCTCGTAGGGCTGTAACACGGCTGATGACTTGCAACGGCAGCACTTCATCCGCTCGCTTTCTGTTCGGGAATGAGTTCATTTTGTTGGAAAGTTGTCGGCTATTTGAAGTAACCGATCCGAGTGGTTAGAGAAGAAACGACTGTGGGCAAAGCACATCCATGGCGGTTCGCGAGTAGGGGTTCAGAAGAGTATGCAACAGCAGTTTGGTGCCATGAGTTCGGAACGAGCGTTCGTGCACGTCGGAGTCGGCCCTAGACAAAACGAGGAGCCGTAAAGCTTTAATGGGCGTTCGACAAGGGGACTAAGCCGTTCACGTTATTGCAGGTGCCCTCTGCCCAGCTAGGATGCGTCTCTTCGATTCCGTTTCCTTCGTTGTGGTGCTCGGTGAGTGATGGCGGAATTCATTCCAGAAATTATTCCCTCATCCGGTGACGAGAGGCAGTGTATCGTGTAATTTACCCACCGAATGGCTTTTGGAATCGCTCGCATCCAACAAGTCCGAGTGTACATATACGGTCGTTGTGTTGCACATGATGGTTACGATGATAATTCCGTTGATGATCATGATAGTGCTGGTGGTGATGGTGACTAGCGGGACCTAGAGCCGCGACAAAAATGCCAAACTGGATTCACACCATTGAAGTCATGCTTGGTCGTTGACTGATTTTTTATGACTCATGCAACTAATATATCCAGCGAGATAGCAAAAACGTCCTCTTCTGGAAGCCGCTCATGTCTGCCAGTTGCTTTTCCCATTCGCGTTTTCTCGTCGAACACAATGTCTGTAAGTGAGAATTACGTCGAACTTTCTGCCTTCTAGTCGGGATATTCGACGCTAGATCTGCATTCGTGACTCTTTTTGCCCATCCGTCCGTCTACCCGCTCTTCCGAGTGACCGAGTGAGTGAGTGAACGACCTACCGACCGACCGACTGTTTCTCCGGCCGTTCTTCTGGGCTCTTAGTTCGCTTCATAATTCACCCAAAAGCGACCACGAGGGCGCGGGGGTCATCAATTATGTCGCGGGTCAATTCATCACTGGAAATGCTAGGGGGCGAGGATTCGGTGGACGCTTATCGTTCCCTACACGACTCCTTCGGCCTGTTGCCTTCCACCTCCCGCGGTCTCTTTCCTGCTCTCAGTTTCCTCAGCTCGGCCGCCCCGCTGCGGGGGGAACTGGTTGGTGCCTTCGTTTGCTCGCTCACTCAGTCCCCTCGTCTACCAGCACATCATGCAGTTAATGCTCCTTTCGTCTCCGAGGCGAGCAAGGCTTATCCGAGCAAAAACATTCTCCCACATTATCTCGCGCTCATCACATCACGCCTCGTACGCGAACTATGCATTTGCCGAGCGGTAAAACTTCTCGCCGGGCAAGATACCCTTGCAGGAGTTCCCCACCTGCAGAACAACAAACTCGGACATGACTCCTTTTTAGGAGCTAGATCGTTTCGGCTAGAAGTTCCGGCCCACGACTGCGCGATCAAGGAAAGAGCCGTCGGCCATGCTTTTTTACGCAATTAGTGAAGCGGTCCCGTAGACCTCATTCCGGAGCACGGTGCAGCATGGCGCTACAGGACCCGACCCGAATTTCCGGTGGTCGTCCTGAAATATTCCATACTCAGAACTTCTCGCGTCTTTTCAGCAGCATGCGGCGTCTGTACATCGGGAGTTAAACCCCAGAACGTTACGCAAAATTCGTCAGAAAACCGAGCAGTACACAGGGATGACAAGAACGTGAGTTATTGTCCTCAGGGATACGTTGGCAAGCAGCAGCAGTGGGCGTAGACGTGGAGTAGCCGGACCTAGACACTCGTAGACATGGTCGAGAGATATGCTCCCACCGGATGGACGGGTCAAAGCTCTGTCAGAAGTCACGACTGGACTTGCGTTTCCACCTCTCAGCAGCTCGATCTAGTTCCGTGTACGCCCGCGGCTCTAATGAAGTGTCACTCGAAATGAAAAATCGCAGAGGCTCCTTATTGCTTGAGCACATTCACATGAGACCATCATCAAGCGCGAGGGGCGGAGGAGGTGAAGTCGGGTGCTCCAATTGATTCCTCACCGGTGTTTTCCCCGAGAGAACTCCGCGAGTCAACGCGCTGTCGCATTCGCCTCCGTTTCCATTATTCTCGGCTAGAACTGTGTGTCTGCCCCCGTGGTATCTAAGCGTGACGCCGAAGCCGCGCCTGATTTGCTCGAGCGCTGCTCATCCTATCCTGGTCCGAAGCGGCAGCTTTTGAAATCAGTCTCCGAGACTCTCATCATTGTTACGAATCACGTGTAATCACGTTCATGTGTAAGGCCTCAGTCGAATAACTCTCCTGATTCTCATCCTAGATCCAAAAACGTGTCGGCCACTCAGAGACCACGACAACCATTTACCGGGAACAGCCCGTAGTTTATCAGCGGACCATGATCCGGAATCCGGAGGACGCTTTCACGCAGACCATCCAAACCAACTTCCAATGCCCTAGAGGACGACCCGGATACTACGCGGACGTCCAGAACGGCTGTCGAGTATTCCACATTTGTCACGAGTACACGATGCCAAACGGGGAGCCTCATTCCGTGAGATATTCGCAATTCTGTCCGGCTGGTGAGTTACTGATGGATTTTTGGTTCGCAGGTTAGGCTCGTTTTTCATGTTTTAGTGTTCGCAATCTGAGGTCGCGGTCATCTTTGGGAGATTGGAGCTGGCGAGCATCAGACCGCGATCACCAGAGCAGATTGTGTGCAAGCTTTCCTGTGCCTATCCAGTGACGCTTACCGCTGCGGGCTCCGCGGAAGCCGGGGAAAGGGGGAACCCAGGACTTTTCCGAAAACCGTCTCGAGCCGGTTTCTGGGTTGAATCCGAGAGACATGTTTTGTGGTCAGAGTAATTTCCGCGGCCATCAGGGGGGATGCGTTTATGAAGAATTAAATCTGTATCGACGGGTAAAGCGGCCCCCGATAATCTGCCGCTTCACGCATAGAGGTCTCCGAGCTCAATGAGGGAGCTGTTCGAGTCCGATTTACCGCGCGCCTCTCATTACACAACGGGAGTAGCGCCTAACTTGTAGCTATACATGATCACTTTACACAGGGCAAACCACATGGACTATTCACTCAGCTTTCCATAATCAAACGCTCCGGTAGCATGAAGCTATTGGCTGGCAAAGTGGCTAGCTAGCCTACAGTTAGCAAATGAAAGGGTCACAAGGATAGCAATGGGGAAGTACGTCCAGTAAGCCTCAGATGAGCCACATGCAAAGCGTGCAGTCGGACCGCCGAGCCGTTGGCGTCGTATTAACCGCAGCACATGGGGAGCGGGCTTGGAATGCAAGGTGGGTACGCGCACAGATGAGCGGCCGGTCAAGTAAGGCTGAAGACGGGGGTCGGGGCATGCGCGTTCAAGTGACTGCTGTCCGTATATGAGGGCGAGGAGCAATTAATGCTAGACACGCTCTTTGCGAGGCTGTCAGAGGGGGAGTTTGATTAAATGAGCCATACACGAAGCACGTCGAACCGGCAACCAGGGACGTTGCAGACCTTCAAACAGTGTCTCCGGAACGCTCGGCCATCGAGTGTGCACAAGTGTTTCCTCCACGGATCCTCCATTCAGAGGCCCATAGTTCCGATTGTATGCGCGCAGGACATTAAAACGGTGCTCGAAAACAGGTACAATCTTCGACCAGCTGACACTGACATGCAATTTCGCCTGGGCCGCCGTTCCCTGTGGGTCCGCCAACCAATTCTATTACGTCAATTCGAATCTCTACCAGCCCGACGTCCAGTTCATCTCGGATGCTGACGTTCAGAGGGGACGATCGCTCACATCTGGTCAATACCGGTAAGTGCCGCCTCAATTCGTCGATCGCGGTCGGATTGATCCGAGGGCAGACTGTCTCCCGCGATAGCGGCGTATTGGGATGTGAGGAGGAGGACTTCTGTTGCGGCAATCCGAAAATAGCAAATCCTTCCCATTCCAGTCAAGTCGAATACGAACGGTATAATTCCCCCGTGAGAAGCGTTTCGTACCCGGCACCTTCACCGGCCGTGACCTACGTTCCCAGGACGACGTCTCGGACCTACGATACCACTTCCCACTACACCAGACCCGCTGTCACGTACCGCACTCGAGAAAACAGCGGTCGAGTGCACTACGATACGCACACCGTGTCGCGCGACGGAGGTCACGCCGACGTTCATGTGGAACGTTCCTTCGTAGAGCCCCGAACTCAGATCGTTCGTCCAGCTCCCGTGAACGAGAGGCTCGAAGTCGAAACACCTCGTCCAAGGAGAGTCATCATCAATACTCCATCTCACACTCAAGCGCACGTGCATACCCACGCGCCCGAAACACCGAAAGTGTCGCTACATCCCGCGCAGGTCTCGTTCTCGACGTATGCCCCGCATATGGGTTTCCTGGGTTTCCTCCCGATCGACCAACACTACAACGTAGCCACGAGGACCTATCGTTACCAACAGCAGAACGGACCCAGCAGCTACCGGTCGTACGACAGCCGGCACCAGAACTCTAACGCTCAAACTTTCTCTCGAGTCGACACTGCCTCGGAGTTCGTACCACCCCGTTATGTGAGCGAACACCACCGGTCCTACCAGCACAGTCACAACTCGAACGCGGCCCCGTATCAGCGACCTCTGATCCCAGCTTCGGAGTTTCCGGGTTTCCGCCAAAACGCTTATAGGAGCTCCCTAGCTATCCAACACAACGGGGCGCACGCCCGTGCCCACAATCATCATCAAGCTAATGAACACCACAGTCACCATGGACAAACGCATCACCACGCTACACCAGCTCCTACGCCTGCTCCTGTGCCAGCTGCTCCGTCGGTCCATTCGCTCCCCGCTGTTCCCGTAGTTCCTGTGACGACCGAGCAACGTCCGGCGGGACGATCCGTAGAAGTCGTCGAAGAAGTCGTCCTCGACAGAGCCCGACGACCCGTTACCATCAATCAGTACGACTCGCGTCACGACTTCGGCCGACGAATTGTGAAACATCAAACGGAAACGACGGACTTCATCCAGGAACCCGTCGTTGTCCGGGGAGGACGCAGGAGTAAGACGTTGCTGTTCCCGGACGAAGTTCCTTACTTGAAACGGACGGCCCGTTCTCATAAGGAGTTCGTTGAACCAGCGTTCAAAGGAGCTTCCGCCATTCCAGGAATAATTCCCCAGGAGTATCTCACAGTCTGATATGTTCCGCGTTCAGAATCTCATCGAGCCTCCTAGCAAGCAGCTAGTGCATTCTTCTCCTCCCTGGTCGCTCTTAACTGGGACTTGCCCGCGTCTGCTCCTTATTGGTTTCTTCCACCGAACGAAATGCCCGTTATTTGTTATCAATCAACTAGTCATTCGGAGGAGGGTTTCTGCTCTGTTTCTTATTTGGGAGTCCGTTTCCTCTCCCCCGTCCGCTAGTTTCACTTTTTCCATCCACTTTCCTCCGCTGCGTCTCTCTCATCGTTCTCCGGCTGGCCCCTCTCTTTCTCTCTTTCTCTCGTTCATCCTGCTTCTCCTTTGCCAACCTCTCATCCTCTCGGAATATTTGCCTGTTGCTGCTCTTCCTGCTCTTGCTGCTGGCGACTGTTCCATCAACACCGACGGACGGTCAAAACCGTTCAGCCAATATGTCTTCGTGGCGGCATCGATCGAATGTTCAGTTAGAGTTTGTTCTTATCCGGCAGCGCGAGTCGCATTAGTTCGCTCCTTTTGACTTTTATCCTGCAGGTGTAGAGAAGTGTATTGCCTGCCTCCCGTTCGACCGGTCGCTCACTTGCCAGACCGTGTTGGAAGGTGCGGGAAAAGGACGGGGGAACGATCCCCGACTAGCCAAATCTATAGAGTGCGAGTGGATGATTGGACATCGTCTTGATTGTGTATATTTATTCTGTCACCTCAAATAAAGCCATACAGCCCATCGGTTCCCGATAATCGTTCTTCGGTGTAGCCTGCCATGTCCATGATGGTGTATCCAGCGATGTTGCCCCCGGGGAAGGCAACAGATTCCCGCGAATCGGAGCTCTCTGCGGAGGGAGAGGAGCAACGGGGAATGCATCCGCCGAATCGGGAGCGAAAAAAGACGTCGAAAAACTGCCGGCGTTTTCGAGCAACCTATTTGTCGTTCCGTATATTGCCCAGCATCGAAAGTATTAGCAGTCTCGGAACCAAAGCGAGTCCCGCCGCCAGTCCCATTATGTCTGAAGGAGTGATCATAAAGATAAGACACAAAAGCTCGGAACAGGAGCCGCTAGTGCTGCATCATCAAGGCCATCATCATGAACATTGTCGTCATCATTCTCTCCGTGGCAGCCCTAAGCCCGGATCCCTACTCTACGGAATCTCGCGAAAAATTAACGTCTTCCTGATCAATTTCCGGACCAGTAGCCGGAACGTCATTGCAGCGGCAGAGTTTATCTCTCGCTTGGCGAGGGGTTACAAAGGAACGACGCGACGAGGGCGCCCAGGGAGAGGGGATTGGGGTGAGCGGAGTTGCTCTCAGAGCGGCAAGACATCACTAACGTGGCAAATAGAATTACCTGGAGATGTTGCCTCCGTGCGGAGCCAAAAAGAGGAGCGGAGGAGATAGAGGCCTCGCTACCAACGGATTTGACCTAGAAGAGTGATTGAGTTGCAGAGAATCGAGCCGCTCTTTAAAAACCATTCATCTTGATTAGATCCTGCAGATCGTCACCCGTCGCGGGCCCAGCTCTGACGCCCATCGATCACAGCGACGCGTCTTATGGCTCCGGAGCTTTTAGGAATGCAAGTGGATTCTTCGATTCCGCAAATCCTATGGGATCCGTTCTCATCGGAATTTTTCGCCGAAAGCGGGGGTCGGGGTTCTCAAAAGCGGATTCTGGTTTGAGACAAGTTTGTTCAAGAGGTATCAAGCCGCATCTCAAACTCGGTTCATCTCCCGGATCAGGTTTCGAAAACGGAAACCGCGATCCTATAGTGCTGCGTGACTGCATTTTCCGCTCCGCCACCTCCTAAATAAGAAAACACGCGTTTCCACGACTTCTAAGCAAGACCTAGTTGACGTCAACTTGTGTGAATATTCAACAGCTATTTAGCCGGCCAAGTGCAGCTCTGCGCTTCCTATGTACTCAAGAGAGTCTTCCATTCCAAACATATACCGAGTGTAGGCAGATAGAAGCTCTTCATTGGAGCGGACAGGCCGTCGTTTTTGTCCTGGCTGAAAATAGCTAAGGGAAGCCACCGAGAGGAAAAACAAGCCGGCATGAGCTCCTCAAACATTCATGGTCCGGCTTCATTTCAATTCGGCTCGTTGGGAGCCCACGCACGCTCTTCTACATATTTCATCATGAAAAGTGGCGCACTGGAGGGTCAACTCGAGTAGGCTCCAGTCCAGTGGGAGTAGAAAATCTACGCCGAACTTATTGTACATATTACATGTATGCGCAATGGTCGGGATCAAATCCGTTCCGAGCCAATGGGAGCATTGTGCTGCAGCAAATAATTGTTGAAGAGGAAGCGATTTTGTAGGAGCCGATGGATCACAACGGAATCGATTCAGCGTCACATGGTAGCTAGATGAGCGACGAGTCCAAATGGAGGCTCTATACCTCCATGGTTCCTCGCACGAGAAGCAGGGTAGAGCTGCTTCGACAATTGCGTCGAATCGCAATTGGGTAATTCCCCCCTGCGAAGTCGGGGCCGTAAACCTACGTCATTTTATTGCGCACATAGTATCCTCCAGGCGAATTGTCTGTACCTGCAACGGAGTCTTGTCCATGAAATGATATAGCGTGTTTTTCTCCTATTATGGGAGATCCTAAGTTTTGATACGATCATGTTTCGGTTCGGGACTGGTAGCATCTTCGCGAAACTTTGAAGTATTGCGCGAAGGACTGATCGAAACGACGATTTGGCCCCGACATATTTCAATGATATCGAAAGTCTCGGAACGAGCGTACCCCGATGTTGAATGGGACGAGGGCTTCTCGGAAGACAGTGTTGTTTCTCGGGATATTCGAGGGAGCAGGAGGAGAAAGGCTCATCCGTAGATTGCAAATGCATGAAATGGTAGCTCCTCACACGCATGAATGGAGTGCGGCATTGCGACTGTACATCCGAGCATCAGATCGAGAGGAACTCTGCAATTCTCGCCTGTTGCCCTTGTACGGTTTTCGCAAACATCCAAGACTCTTGGCAGCTACCCAGATCCCCAGATCATAAGCATGGAACTCTTTCGGGAAAGCGCATATTGAAATACCGACGTCACCGCTTGAAGGGCCTCTGGTCGTTGGGCTCATGCGGTCTGGATCGGAAGCATACAGATGGACGGACTCCCGCGAGCGAACCGTCGGAGCTCGATCCGGCGTAATAAGATTTCGAATTGAACGTTCAGAAGACTTCGGTTCCTCATGCGAGGAGGACACGGAGTTTCTGAAATTTCTCACCGAAGGTATGCGCCGAAATTATTTCTCTCAGCACCGTCACCGGACGCCGGATAACGGCTTGAATCAATTCCGAACCATCGTTTTTCAGTTCCTGTGAGATCAGGTGTCAGCCCTCCGAGATGTGCGGCGCCCCAGGATTGAAAAATACGGAGTCGAATGGATGAAACATAGAGTACCAGGTCGGCGGGGCCTGGACTCGGAGAAGAAAACTCAGGAAACGCTGCGTCCTTAGAATCAGCAGAAGCGTGCGCGCACGTACCTACAACAGCGAGTCCATCCAGCCATATTACGTTACCGGCCCGGTTTTCTGCCCCGCGGTTTGTTTGTTCGTTGTTGCTGTTGTCGTCGTTGAATGTGGTAGCCGGCCGGCAGACGGGCAAGTGGACTGTGCGAGATTCTCCCGTCGAGGCCATATCTGCTTCGCTTTACCCGAGTTCCAGCCGTCAGGGCTTGAGGCCATGGCCGCTACCGCGAGCCCAACTTACTCCTCATGGCGAGCAGAGAGCGAAGAAGAGGACGACCGAACACGGCCTAGCATAGTCGGGAGGTGGTAGCTTACTCGTCTGCCAGTTTCGAGACTCCAGCAGTCCGCCGAACGGCCGACTCACGCGCTGCCCGCTCGGTTCGCTAGGCAGTCGGGCCGAGTAGGCGAGCAGAAAAACACTAACCAGGCCTTTGAAGAAGAGGATTACGGTGCGTTTCCCCTTCGACGTTCCGTCCTGCATTCCAAAAGTCGGCCCAAAACTCCTACTTGAACTCCAAGCCGCCGGACTTGGCCCTCGGGCTCGTTTGTAAAACAGCGGACTCGCAGAGAAGCAGCAAAGCGGCCGCTTGTCCACTCAGAATTTGATCGTTGAGATCTCAAGCGAGAGAGTAAGCTGCCCGGTCGAGCGATGCTAGCTCCCACCTGAAGAAATTCGGAAGTGGACTAAGCACGCACAATGTCCCGAGACATTCGGAAAACCCCGACAGCCGGGCGAGTTTTGTTTCCTCTCGAGGGATACTAGCTTCCAATCTCTAGCCTTGATATCCGAAGATCAACTATTCCGACTATCCGATGTAAGTGTCCCGAGGTCTGGAAGCCGCGCGTTCACCCTGGAAGACATCAAGCAGCCGCGAGCTGTTTTCTGAGACGAGGGCGAGCTGGATCGGGGAAATGATTTTTTAATTATTGCATAGGCATCGTTTGAATTTCGCTGTGTCTCGACTGTGTGGGTGAGCGCGCATATACGTGGGAACTTGTGCGGTTCGGGGTCTAGAGTGTGATTTATTCCGTCAGAGGATTTCTTTGATGTAGAGCACGAGTGAGTCGATCTGCTCCCGTCGTGGAATGGAGTTATGCAGCTACTTCGGAGCTCGCTCGGCCGCTCCATGTTTACTCACGGGAGGTCGCTCGTTCGAATCGAGCTCAAGCAGAGATCGAGTTGGGGTAGTCCAGACGAAGACTACCTCATGTTCCGGCATCGATAAATCAATGACGTAGCAGATGCGAGCCTCGTTCGCACGTCGGCGGATGACCGCATGGATATGAGCCGCACGGTATGATGACATGATTCCCGAAAGCAATCGAGTGATCTCCTAAGTAATAGGGAGACACGTCTGCCAAACACTGGATGCAGAATTAATCCCGGTTGCGCTCGCTCTGAACGGGCGATTCGATCATCCCGAGCCGATTATTATCATTCTATGCAGAACATTGCAAATCACCGGAGCGTACCGCTTCCGGCGGTGTAGCGGAAAGGCGTCACAAATGGAGGCGAATATTTTTCGCTCCGAACAATCGAAGGGAAGCCTCTTTCGGTCGCAAAGAAGGCGGCCGTTTTGCGGTGCACCCGTGACAAAAAAACGGGGTTTTTGCGTGTGGCAAGCTGCTTATGGAAGACATCTGGAGAGTTGTGTGCATGGAGTTTTGCGTGTCTCCAATTAGGCGCGGATGTCGTTGTCGTCGTCGCCGCTGTCGCCTTCGCGACCGCCATCGTCGGTCGTCGTTGGTTGGCTGAAGGCTATTTCTCGTTCCATAGTGGCAGTAATGGTTGTGTTATAATAAATTAAACTTCAGAGAAAGCGAGGCATGCCGAAAGCTTAACGAGGATCCAAATCCGGCACACTGACTTGTAGACCGCGGAACCCAGGGCATCCCTGAATTATCGCGGCCAGCTAAGTTCTAATTAAAAATTGACTGCACCCTTCCGTCCTCGTGACGTGAGTCTCAGGGACTCCGATTTCGATTCCATCAACCCGGCGAGTCTCCGAGGCTCCGCTCCAAGGCAACAACCGAATATGAGCACATCGGGCATACAGTGTGAGGTGTCTATAGTGGAAAGTTTCAGAAGACTCCTTTCCCTGCAACTGAAAACATGTATTCTTCGGAGGTCATCCGAGGGAGCGAATGAGCGTGTCCTCTCTCGAATGGACAGACCCTGCTCGCTTTGGGTGCGGGCCACAGCCAGACGCCGGGAAACTTTCGTTTACCCTGGAACACCATTGTCTCCGTCACGAGCAATGATCACGTGACTCGCCGATGCAGGCTTTTCTGTCGGTCGAGGAGAGACAGCGAGGGAAATCGAGAAATACGGTCTGGTCGCATCCAAGTCCCAGTCCAAGACAGCGGAGAAAGAGATTCGTGGGAGGAATCGCATACAGGCCTGCTATTCCAGCCAGGACTCATACCAAGACCCGACTCGGTAGAAACACTCCCGAGCAGAAAGCAGATGCAGTCTGGTCGAGAATACGTTCAAAACGGACATGGCACAACGCATATGTGAGTAAGTAAAACAGACTCCTGCAGTTCACTGATTGAAATCCAAGATTGGCCTCATGGTCGGCGAATCGGCTAGGAGCCGATTTTTCTTGCAACACGGCTCGAGGTTCGGGCGAACAGGAGAAGTCTCTGATTCCTTATCGAGACCTGACGGTCTAGAATGAGTGTCTCCTGCGCCTGGAAATATAAGTGGAACGCCTCCCCCAGAACACTTTTCTGAATGCAGTTCACTCATGGAAATTACAACTAGCACCGGTCGAGGGATGGGTAATTCGGAAGACCCGCACATATATTTCCCTCGCCTGTTCCTGCGCTCCTCATCACTGTGAAGCGGAGGAACTGAGCAGTTGTCGATCTGAGAGCGCCCCGAGAGAGAGAGTCGTTTTTTGATTCAAAGTTTCCGCCAATCGGCCTATCGCAGCTTACCTGTTCGTTCCCAGCGGTTCCTGGGCGAGATAGCAGCAGGTCGCGAAAGCTACCGCTTCTCCCAGGCCAGGGAATCGACAGCGGGAACAAAGATCGGGTCTCTGTTTGTTGTTGTTCCTGTGATGAATATCTGAAGGCGAACTCCCGAGTCAGAAGCATTCTCATCGGTTCAACGAGCTCACTGCGTTTTCTGCTGGAGAGTTCTTTTCCACCAGAACGAACCTGGAACTTTTGTCTGTCTTCTATCCGCTACCGACGCAGATCACTTGACCACCTTGTGCTCTGCGTGCGCATTCGCCGAGCACGCTTCATGCGAGGTTGACTATTCGGGTCCAGTCTTCCGATGTCTCTGGAGAAGCCAGAAGAGAGAAGAGCGTAAATACTCGGACCTGATCCGTGTCGACCGAATGACACAAGACGGGCTAACGATTCCGGCGATTTCCCGAACTCAGCGCATGGCTAACTTTTCCGTTATCCGCGCTTCGTGACGAATGAATCCGGGAGCTCTGATGCGCTGGTAGAATATTTACACGGGGGAAGAGATGACAAACGACGTTTTCAAACCCTAAACGAAGCGTTTCTAGGGGGTTAGCAAATGAAGTAGATTCTGTAGCTCTGGCGAACAAGCCCTCACAGGAACACGCTCCCGGATGAGCTTTCGCAGACGCTGGCGGGCAGTCTATGCCAGTCGGCTTAACTGTCCGAATCCCAAGCGCGCGCCGTCGCCGCCGCACACGTTGACGGCCTCGCATGCATGCATAACCGCTTACGCGCTTGCTCACACGCATCCATGTACTCTGTCCTTCCGAATCACGCGCGCCTGCGTGAATAATGTTCAAGAGATGCTCATCTCTGAAGTTGACTCCGCGAGTTGACATCCTGCTGGGATTTTTCTGGCTTTGCATGGATGTCAACGAGAAGCCGGCCACGACCAGTGCAGCCGTCCGGAGCTGGACTCGTTCCGCAGTTCGCCCGTCCCTCGGCCGCCCGCAGGCCAAGCGCGTTTCCCCTGTTTCCCATCCGACTCGTGTCCGATCGCCACCGGTGCCCGAGGCGATTTTCGGCAATAAGACCTAAGGTTGCTTGCCCTCCGGAGTTTGGCTTCTCACCAAATTGTTTGGCGCCCCACCCCCATTCGCCCCTCGCCCAATGGACTCGGGATCTCCACCCGCTGACTTACGTGTCAGGCGAGCGGACGGAAGGGCAGGCGGGAGGGTGCCTGTGCATGCATGCCTCCGCGATTGGTTGCTGGGCTCGGTGACAATCGAAGTTTATCGCCAAATAAGTAGGGAAACACGGGCGGACGGGAGGGAATCGGGTGGGTAACACGAGCCCCGCAGCGGATGAGGGTGCACAGGGTTCGGACCTCGGGAACAAAGCAGCCAACTTGGACGCCTGCTTCCTGTTATGCACAATCAGCGAGAGCTCGCTTTGGCAGATTTGTGGGTTTCGGCTACGCCGGCGTTCGGGCGGCAGGCAGGCAGGGAGCAATACGTTGGGCTTGCTCGTCTCGCCGTGCTAGACGTCCGGCGGTGGTAGTGGTGGTGGTGGCGGCGGCGGCGACGACGACGGCGGTGATGGTGGCGTAGGTGGCGGCGGCTGGTGCTGCCACTGATGATCGTAGTTGTGGTGATGGTGTATATTGCCTGGCCATCTCTTCAGCGTATTTATATGTAGATTGAGTGGCATTTTACTGTCATTGGTGTTCTCGACTCGAAGGTAGCGGCAACAGAACAGACGAGGGAATCGTCCGCTCCAGTTCCTCGTCCAGCTCCACTGATTCTTCGCCGTTTGTTCGTCGGCAATGATGTTCTTTTCTTCCGCCTCCGTATTCTTCTGCTGCTGCTGCGTTAGTTGTCTCGCTCGGCTCTCGTACACACCCGCAGGAAAAGGCAGCTCCGTCTACCGCACCACTCGTGATATAAAGCAGGATTACGGCGCAAAATGGCGGTCGTATACAAGGATTTCCCGCCTCTTCTGTCCCCGTTCCGTGGCCGAGCGAGCGCACTCCCGTCGTGCTCGCGTGCCGGTTGGCTTGCTCGCCCTCCCACTTTCGTTTCGACGGTTTGTTCTCACTGTCGTTAGTAGGCGACTTCGGATGACTTCTGGGTGAAGTTTTCCGCTGCTTGGTCCGCACGCTCCTTATGTTTCCCTCGTTTATCCTACGATACTACGATTCTCTGCGTCCCCCGAGGTTCCCTGCGTCCATCGTCTGGTGCCGATATCCTCTTGGGCACCAGATGATGAGAACACGTTTTCCCGATGCATGCTGCGTGAAACCTGATGGAGTTGTAGTCTGAATCAGGGGTTCCCGAACTTCTTCGCACAGACCTTCTCGGCGCGGAACTTGGGATCCGCGGGACCCAGGTCAATTACCGCTGGTCTGCATCTCCACGGACCAAGTCCAAGAATGTCTTCCTTATTCCTGGGTTACCTCGTATCCAGGGATTCTGATTGGTTGGAATTGTTCCTAACAGCTGCTTTTCACCGGGAGACCCAGTGTCGCAGATATAGTGAAAGCTCCCGCGGGGATTCCTTCCTACAGACAAGAAGTCGTAGCGGGAGGAAATCCACTCTACAGCTGATCGACTCATGCTTCTTTTTCTTGGCCGACGGGGCCTGTTTGAAGCCATAGAGATCGTCATTCGGACCGTCTCGCTCCGTGAACGCGAGTTCTTTCCACTTTTTTTTTTTATTCTCTCTTCAGTCCTCTTGTTGTCGCTCTTCTCCCCTCGGCTGTCTGTTCTCTGAACTAATTGCCAATGTCCTCTCGAGTGGAGAAATTAGGCAAATGTTCCTCCGGTGCCGGCTCGATCACTTTTGCTCTGTTCGCTCTCGTGTGTGGGGTATCGATGTTCGCGATGCATGAATGTCTCCCCTAACGGCCGACCCTTGTTCTCCAGTTTCAGCGATTCGCTCCGGAGCTCCCTGCCGTCGTCCGACGGTTGGTCGACCGATTCAGAGTCGTCTTTTGTATGGGCCGTCGAATTTTAGTGCGAGGCCGGTCGGCTTAAAACTCGAAAACTCGAGCAGATGAACGCTCGTAGTGTGGCGGAGAATGAAACTTCGGCCCTCCCATTTTTACTTCCTTTGTCCGAAGCGGATACAATGTGCGGCAGCAGCTTGTTGTCTGCGGTTTGGTACGCTGGACGTAGCTGTACGGCGGGTCACCTGGTTAAGTGATAATTTCATTATCGACTTCCGGTTTCCGGAGCCGTCGGCATCGGTGTGCTTTGAGCCGGAGTTCCAGCCTTGCTAAATAGGTTAAGTGAGTATGGTGGTCTTCATTGGATCCGAGGAGGGAGGACCGAAAGTATTCGCTCAAAATGAGCAGAAGGGAAATCGCGGGATCAGAAGCGTGGCCATAGCATCGACGGAGACGGAGCGGAATCATTTGGGAAGCACACGAATCCATTGCATGAGGTATAGAGAGCTGGAGAATTCCCTCCTCACACAAATGAGGATGATTCCCGACGGGCAGAACTCGATTTCAATCGGTTCGGCGTTGGGGTTCGTGTTTGTTTGTTCGCGTGTTTCGTCGTTCCGTGCGACTGATTGTCGTATACGGCGAGCTCCGAGGTTCAGTCTCTGTGTGAGCATATTGGAGCTCTCGCTGTTTCTTGAAAGGTTTCCCCTACGATGCGCTCCGACGGTACGCTTCGAAATTAGCCACTCTCCCGCTGAGCTACACTCGTTGTTTGCTCGTCTGCCTCTCCAGCCCACCTACCCCTTCGTGAGGCTAGGATAGTTCTCGTCGCGATTCGCGTTCGAGTTTCCTCAGGTGAGAATAAGAGCGAAAATCGAACTACGCTCTACCCCTTCCCTTTCCATCACTTGAGCACGCTGTGAGAACTTTCCGCTGCCTTTCATCCGCTCCGCTGTTGCCTGGCAAGTCAGAGAGACGGGCGCACATGTTCTTCACGAGCATACATACATACATACATACATACATACATACATACATACATACATACATACATACATACATACATACATACATACATACGTACATACATACATACATACATACATACATACATACATACATACATACATACATACATACATACATACATACATACCTACATACATACATACATATCGTGTATGACGCTTTCCATGACGAACATCGTGTTCGTCATGGGAAGTTACTCTAGGGTTTTGTAGTCGATGTAATATTCAGAGGAAGCCCCGCTCTTCAAACTCCACTCTTGGGACTTTTTCATGCCACGAACGCGTCGCTACAACCCGGTTGACGCCCTGCAACGGCTTCAACGTGCTCGACTCACGGAAATTCGACCCGGCTTGCTGCAGGAGGGCAGCTTTGGAAATATTCGTTTATTATTCACTGACTGTGTTCCGTAAAAGCGAGTAGCCGGCGTTTCTGAAGCGTACATCTGGGAATAACTGTTTCAAGTTGAGTTCATGTTCTTAGACTCCTCGAGCTGCGATCAGAGGAGCTTGAACTTGTCACCTCAGTATCTCCGCAGCCCACAACACGGTGATCGACGGGAAGGCGTCCCGGAGATGCGACATCCTCGAGGCATTCATTGCGGCAATCGGCAAGGAGCCCGAGGAAAATGAAGCTGTAGCGGGCGGAACGGGTCTCCAATCGACTCAGTGCTCAGAGCCCTGAGAATTCCTTAGGCCAACGCTCGTTCCGCCGATCCTTCAGATTTCTCCTCGGCTGACGCTCCTCCTCATCGACCATCGGGGTCTCGCGCGGCGCCGGCGGTCGGATTCTGTTTCAAAACCGCAGCCCCAACCAAATCGTTACAACATCGTTTTTACTTCGAATTAGGAGTTCAGGATCGATGAAGTTAATTTCGAGCTCGGAGCGCGTAACAACCTAGGCCTAGGGCCGCTTCGAAAAAGTTCGTAAATTATGGGGGACTCTCATGTTCCCAGCAAATTAATTCAGGTCTTATCAAGATTTGAAGCTCCTTCGCATCCCTAAGTTCGGAACTCCGGGGCCGTAAATGGATCAGGAGCTCATTCGGAGAGCCGACCTGCCTGTTTCGGAGCGAGTTTTCCCCGGCCAACGATGCGAATGCGCAAAGCCCTGCTCAAACATACGCGGGCTAGAAAGGCGTTTTTCCCGCGTTGAAGGATGAAGCCCCATTTATAAGAGCGTTGACGAGAAGGCCCATAATCAAGAAACTGCCGCGACATAGCCCAGGTGGGGGCAGCGTAATAAATGCACAGATTCCCTCTGTTTGCTAAGCCGCGGCACGGCCCAAATGAAAGAGCGATATGCGCCAGCATGAATACGACGAGATTAGCCGAGCGCGGGGTCCGCCCCCGGCCGGCCTTACACCTCGGACGCACGGACCGAAACTCATGGAAATCATTTGTATAGTCTATCTATGTCTCCGATCCGCAGTCAGTATCGGCACGCTCGGGACCCAAAGGCAGCCATTCAAATTCGAAACTCATGATATGATGAGGAGAATAATGAAAAGGACTCGATCTCTCGACTCATGTCTTATTCTGGGAGCTCACCAAGCTAGTCTCTCGAAAAGCTCACGCAGACTCTCGCCACCGAGACTTCGGGAAAAGGAATGGAATTGGGGTCACCGAAACCTCGATGTCTGTCAGCGAGGGCTCCCGATGGCTGCAAAATCGTCCAGTGACTCCCTGAGCGCAAGGTCTGTCGCCGCGACTCACGATTGAGCGCAGAAGCTCCCCCTCGGATGCAATAAGATTTAGTCGGCATCACTCTCATTTACTTGGCCAACTCGCTTGAGACGTCGATTCGAATCGCCGCTTCGAGCTCGACGGGATGACTCGATCGTCTTAGTCCACAATCGCTCCTCTCGCGACACGCTATCACAATTCAACAGTACCGAGACACCGGGGAGTCCGATTGCGAGACACCACGCGGCAGACGGCAGAAAAAGCGCCTAAGGCGGGGGGGGGGGCGGTTCGCCTCATTTTCTGTAATACTGAACTTGAAGGGAGCAAGCAGCGACTCACACGTGAGCCGCTCGGAGGAACTCTCTCGAGTCAAGTTCAGCAAAATCCTTGCCAACTTTGCAGCACAGCTAAAAACGTGTCTAAATGCAGCAGAGAAGAACAGGCGAAAGCAGCGGTCTTTTCCGAGGAGTAGATCTCCGCGATATCCGCTCGACCAGAGGAGACGAGACCACGGGAAAAACAAGGACGGGAGCTTTATTTGTCCCCTCGTTCGGCCAGGTTGGAGGTGGGAACTTCCTTCTACGGCCTACTCTGCGCGCGCCCATGGCTACCCACGCATCTCACTCGCTACGCTTCATTTAAGGTGAAAAGAATCGTGCGTAGTGTTACATGGGCACGCGAATTCTCACTGGGGCGCACATATATGGTGAAGTATATCTCCTGGAAGTATATGACGTGTGACTTGCCCCTCGAAGCAATCGCTTCCCTTCCGAAGGCACCCGCTC
Source organism: Galendromus occidentalis (assembly GCF_000255335.2). Lineage (NCBI taxonomy): Eukaryota > Metazoa > Arthropoda > Arachnida > Mesostigmata > Phytoseiidae > Galendromus > Galendromus occidentalis. The sequence continues at coordinate 103,763 of NW_003805428.1, forward strand.
TACGATCAGATGCGGCGGCGAGAAGGAGACGCCATGCTACGGGATGCGATCGAATAGAATTCCTATATCATTTCTTTATCGAATTCAGGGAATGAGCCGCATGAGAAAGTGAGCGTCAAGTGCGAGACCAATCTTCGACGGTAGCACCTCGTTTGAAAACCCCCTCCTCATTCGTTCTCGGTCATCTATCCAAAATAGCGCGGAGGAGAGGGAACTATCGCTGAGAATAAATCGTCGACCGTTGTATTGCCATTCGTTTGACGGCCTATCGGGAACGACAACGTCCCTGGAGAAGTAGTGAGCGATAGCGAGATGGGAAAGTCGAGTGGGCGAGGAGCTGGAATGATAGAAACAAGGCTAACCTAGCAGGCAGTCAACCAGTTGGTTGGTTTGCGTCCCGCTCCATTCTCCACGGAGGGGAAAGAGGAGAAAAGGGCTGTCGATGTCATTGTCGGAACGACGACAACGGCTCCTTTCCGCCATTTCCAGCAGGGTCTTTCTCTGCAACTTCCCGCTCTTTATCTTTGCGCACCCTTCTCGCTCTCGATAGCTGTTCAGAAATCGCTGTTTCCCTCTACCTCGTGGGCTCATAGCTCTTGAGGGCTCTCGTTTGCTCGACATAGGCTGACACGCTGAGACGCGTCGTGCCGTCGGCCGTCGCTAAATGTGCAGAGGCGTGGAGGTGGGGGAGAAAATCATCATCGATTGCATGCTGAAGCGAAAAAACTGCGGAAAGTTTTGCAATTTTGTCACCGTCATTCACTGTGGTTGATGACCTGACAGCGCAATCAGGGAAAAACTCGGCTGACAGTGACTTTGTCCGGACGAAACAAATACCTGACTCGGCGAGGAATGTCAGGCGAATTTCCACCAAGCTGCTCCCTCAGGTGATCAGAACTCGTAAGCCACTCCTCGGGTCGTGTTCCATGAGCTTCCTTGATTCAATCCTCAGCCTCGGGATTTATGAAATTCCGCTCGAATCGGAGGTATTCCTCCTGTTTTTCTTCAGTAGGAGATCGGAGAGCTGAGGAAATCAAGTGAGAAGATGGCTGCTTCGAGCTCTCAACTGTTTCCTAGGAAGGCAGTACATGTCACTGTCGAAATTGTGGGATCCAAAGTCCTGAGACATGGCGAGCAATTTCGGAAATGGATGGAAACACCGGTCCACGGGTCTGAGGGAAACTTCGCCAGTGGCCGATAAATGGAGCCGAAAGTGGTTCCGAACCATCAGGAGGATGAACGATGGGAAGCTGGTCGGGAACTTCGAGAGGACATTCGCTCGATGGGCACTTTCACGACTTACCTCGGACGACACCCGAAATCACGATGTGGGAGATGAGGCCGATGTTCTTCCACAGTATTATGACACGTCAAAACGCGAGGATATTCAGTCGTTGCCGATTCGTCGACGAGCTTCTTTAGCTAGCCGGGAATCATCAGAAATTTCCAGTTGGGCACAATCATGGAGGAATTTCCCGGACTCCATTCCTCCTTGCAGAATAGCGGGGTCATTGGATCCGGAAAACAGCATCATGAGCGATACGGGAAGCATCTTCACCAGCTCGCGACTGCTCATGCGTGAGAGGCGATGTCCAGGGAGGTATTCCGGAAGCGAAGCAGAACCCAAGTAGGAGAAGAAATTACAGGTTCTCCGCTCCGAAGAGAGAACTTCGTAGGATTCTCGCTCCTGTAAGCATCGGGTGCAACATGGTTCATGACGGGGCGACGAGGAAAGGGAGGACGCTCATTCCATGCGACTTATCGTACGAGAGAGCCGGTAATTGCATGGAATACGGACATGGAGGCGGTTCGAGGGGAGGAAGTGTGGTTCCAGATCGTTCTGACAAGAAGCCGTCCGATCTGACGGCGCGGCAGGGGCGACCAGAACAAGGGAGAGTCAGGCAGCAATTAGAAGAGGTGGGGAAATTTTCCAGCGAAGGAGGTTCTCCATTTGATTCCACGCTCCACTTCGGGCGGTATGACGGAAAACTGCTACCCAGACCTGTCAAAGCCAACTCACTCTCTGGGGAAGGCGCGTGTCGAGATGCTGTCATCGAACCCCTTTTTCACGTCGATGGGGAAAAGGCGTACGTCTAGGAAACTCCCTGGTTTATTGGACTATTCTCGATTCCACGCTTCGACCCGAAAACCTTTAGCAGCCGTCGCTGATATTCCTGGGATGTCCGAGAAATCCAGGAGGATTTTCCCTCTGAAGGGTGACGTCTCAATAGCTCGGGACTAACGGCACGGCAGGCGTGTATCGCAGCCTGCTCCGACTGAGCCTGGAAGGAACCACCATACGTACCACGGAGTAGGTACCGATACTCGGGTAGATAAATCGATTGTCACCGGCGGACTCTGGGGTTCTCGTCAAAGGCATTTCCGTTCTCAGATCGCCGTCCCTAAATTTTGGAATTCTACGCTGCCGAGTACGGCGAATGAAATCGACGAATTTCGGAGCCAACTCTGGATAGCGGGGATCGCGTGGAATTGCTCCTGAGCTCATCCGATCTAGCGAATGCATCTGCCGACGGAACAACCTTGATACCATGGATGGTTGGTATGAGGATGGAGAAATTCAGCAAGCGGAACGGCAGACGACAGAGAGATGCGCGGCAAAAACAAGAATGCAACGAAAAGGGCGGTGAACGCACCATTGAGGAGCGAAGTGTGACAAAGCAACAGCTTTCTTGTCTTCTTGTAAGTGTGGAAGTAGCCACAACGGCGGCGATGCGATGCTTTCGAGCGGACCTGCTGCAGCGGCGGCGGCGGCAGAGCCAGCTTAAGTGTACTAGTGGTAATGACATTCGGACAATCGCCTCTGTCGCTCTCTACGGCTTCCTCCATCTTTCGTTGTATTCTTTCGTGTTTTCGCAGCATCGCGGCGTGCTGCGAGCCCGACTACACGTGGCAGACTCGAAGCGAGAACAGGAGCGACCTGATGCATCGTCGAGCATTCTCTTCTGCGTTTCAGTCGACAACTCAGCGGTGCGACGGTGCGATTCGTGGAAAACACTCATACATGCCTGGACATGTCCATCCATCTGTCATTACGATCTTTCGTCCGAGCCGAAGTTAGTCGGGCGGAAACATGAGAAAATGAAATTCGAAAGTTTGTGAAACTGCAAGGAGGTTCATTGTTTTTCTCCTCCAAGTGCACTAGCGGCGATGGCCGAATGGACCGACTTGAGTTCAGACTCGGTCCTTCCAACTATCCCTCTCATTCTCTGTCTCCTTCCGAACGAGGGACGTGCGTATGAGGTCTGTGCGCAGATGCGTGGACGTCTCGACGGGGAATACCGAGACGCCTTCGGGCTAAAATGGAAAGAAAAACCTGCGCAGACTTATCATACCCTGCCGAGTAGATGTCTCGACAGATGGATGGCTGTTTCGTCGACCGCCGTTGCCGCGGCCGGTTGTTATACGGGGGTCTGAGCCCTTATGCTCTGGCTGTATGCAAATATGCGCCAGCAGCAATGTCCGTTATGACCCCAATTTTTTCGAGCACTTGCTCGTTTCACCGCGCGCACAGTGACTCGCTGGTCGGTTCCGTTGGTCCCGACGATCCTCGACGGTTCCCGTCTGGATGGCGGCGGCGGCGGCGGCTTTCACTGCCGCAGGAGCTTCTGTCTCGGGTGAAGTCGCACTTTTTTTTTCTTTTTGTCACAAGATCCGTCCGCCAGTGCCGTCGAGTCAGCGACCGACTATGATCACTGATCACGATGTATTCCATTCCTCGTTGGAGCTGCGTCGAAACACGGAGGGAGGGTCTTGAAGAGGGGGAGGATGGACCAATGAGAAGGAGCTGGGCATATAATAGCATGCGAGGAATTCCAATCATCTTTTTTCGTAGGATCCCCTCTCCCTCACGAGCGCCCCTCTCACCCTCCATGTGCCTTTGTTTCTCCTCGAAGATCGCTTTCAATTCCACTCTTGATCTTCCCGTTCCTCATTCCAAGTTAAGAGGGACCATACTTGAATAAAATACTCGAACAATCGAACAAATGTTATGGGGGCCGACGGAGTCCGACCGATACACGACCATGAGGCTGCCGTACAGCTGACGATTAAAACGCGAACACCTCCCGGGCTCCGGAAATCATTAAACGAAAGAAAACTTCTCATCGATCGGAAAAGAATGTCAAATTACTAATAAGTGACTTATCTCTACAAGGGAGGATTTGTGCGGTTAGTGAGGCGCGGTCGGGGTGAGCGGGGAAGGAGAAGCCACTGGAACGAGCGCTAATCTCCCTGTGGAGCCATAGGGGGAGACCCCGCTTTTTGAAGCGACGTGCTGGCGTTGTTGTGCGTTGCGCCACTCATAATTATCTCGGAGTCTTGCTCGGCTTCATTTGAGTCTCGCAATCACGCCGGCTCCCTTCCGGACGGGACCCGGCCAACACGATTCTCTCGAGTTCTGCAAAAGTTTCTCATCATCTCTCTTAGGAGGTCTGTTCAATTGTTACAGTGACGGGCTTCGTCCCAAAATTGTGGACTCTTGGGAGGAACGAGATGTTGGGTTTGCATGGAAATGTTCCGCTCAAATGAAGTCATTTACCGGCGAAAGTTGACTCGGGGTACGCAAGGGATCTCGTTTCGAGAACGAACTTCTTCATAAGGAGCTTCCCGCGTCTCGGCATTCAATCGTGGTCATGAAATTCATGCGTGCTTGAGATGATGTTCACGTGTTTCTCGGAATGAGGCGTAGAACCGGTCTGTGAGAGTGATATTGCCTCAACGAGGAAGACTCTTCCAATTTGTTCGCAGCTTGACGATCCCTCAGCAGACGATTCGAGGATCATGTCACCACTTATAGGACCGAGGCCGAGAGATCCGTGCGTCTCGTCCGGAAGTCCACCATCGGTTCCGCTACAAGCGGGTGAGTCTACATGGGAGATCCCGTAGGCTAGGCCCTTACCGAGCAATCGGTCCGCCAAGAGTCCGTTATACCCGGGTCCTGGTGGGTTTCTCTGAACGAGCCTTATCGTCAGGAGAACTTTCATTCAACACCAAAAGGGCTCGATGATTACCATGAACGGAACCCTGTTCAACTCCCAAGACTGTTGGTAGACCTCTCCATAATTTGGAGAACGTGTGAACGTCGATCAGGGACGAGGGAAAACAGGCTGATGCGATTGGCTGAACCTCTGTATTTCAGTCCGGGAGCGGATTTGGATCGTTCCCATTAGTCAATCCTTCGTCAGTTCGTCTTGCGTCTCTTCGCTGGACATACCAATCGGCGAAAGATCACGTCAAGTATCTTTCGCCGAAGAACATCATGAACCCCGGTCACCGTTGCGGAACACTGTGCCCAGTGTGAATACAGCGAGACGTGAAGATGAGCGGTCTTTGCGCGGGTTCTCCGCAATCCTGCCAACGATTGGAATAGATGATATGCAGAGCGACGCTGAATCTCCTAATAAGGTTTCGATCGAGGCCGCTCAATCCGGAGTGGGTCTCCGGATCGTGAAAGAAGCGCTGGAAGGGATTCCCTCCGTGCGAGTCTGCGTCGGAGTAAGACTCCACTAACCCTCGCAATTTCGACTGCAGCCCTCGCCTGCGTCTTCAGCTGCTTTTCCGTAGATGCTTCCTCATTGCTTGAAAGACTTGTATTCAAGCTCCAACGAGTTCGCTATGTACCAGATCCTCGCATGCAATGGGGATACCTCCTGGGAGCTGTACCTCACCGTCGCTTCCCTCTTTCAGATGAGCTTTCAGCCGGGTTGGCCGGACAGATGCAGAGTTCCGACATGGCTCTTGTCTTCTTGACAGTCTGAGGAATCTTTAGCAGAACCAGAACGGAGAAGGTCCCCCCTCGACACCTATCAGATGTTGCTTCGAAAAACCCTCGTTGGCAGCTTCAGATGCTCAGGCGAGCACTCCGCTCCGGTGATCGACCCCCAGAACGCCTGCTTCGTAGCCCGTATGAATACGAAATTCAAGCTTTCTCACCAACACAATACTGTAACATCCAACAGAGAAGCACACTGGGCTCGGTTCGACCAACCCGCAACTGGGGCTTGCCTGCATGTCAGGCTTACTTTATTGTTTTGGTGTATCCTCTCCTTCGTCTTCCGCACGTGCATGTGAGCTGCGCTATCTTAACTATCGATGCTACATACTTCCCTTCCCCGAAAGCTTTCAACTCCGACGCTTCAGCACAGATCTACCGAAAAACTCCGGTGCTTTGCGCACTCGGTTCGGATACCTAGGGTTCCCGGTTGCCGCATCACTCTTTGGGACCGCCGCCAGGGATCTCGCGTTCCATGTCCTTCCGTCTGACATTCGGAATGTGGACTGCCCCACCTGACGGTCCACTCTGACGGGTGCTGAGAATCGCCACGCACCCTTCGTTACAATTCCTGGTTTCTTTATCCGCACTTTGTCACCCTCTCGCACCCGTGTACCTGACCGATGACCGACTTCGTTTTCCTTTTCGAGTCTTCTCCTTTGGTTTTCTTCGATGCGTGATTTGATCTCTCCTGACGGCTTAATTCTGCGTAGTTCATGGAAGTCTGTGATTTGAACTCCGGATCTCATTGCCCGGCTGTGCAGCAGTACCGACGGTGACTCGCCGGTAGTGGGATGAGGTGTATTCCTGTAGTCGGCCAACATTTCTTGTATCACAATATCTAAATTATTCTTATTCATTGACATGAGTTCCGCTGTTTTTAACATGTCGCCTAGGACTCGATTAAATCTCTCGACGAGTCCGTTGGCCTGAGGGTTATATACCGCTGTTCTACAGTGTACAATATTATGCTGCTTCATGAACAAGTCAAACGTTCGGCTCACAAATTGAGGTCCGTTGTCCGACACTATCTCTTTCGGGGTTCCTTCGCACGTGAAGACATTCCTCAAGAACAGAACAATTTTTTCTGAGGTCGCCTCTGACATGAATCGGACAACTGGCCATTTCGAGAAGTAATCTACTACTACCACTGCATAGCGAAACGGGGGTGGTAACCTATAATGAGGGCCTCGAACATCGATACCGATCTTCTCCCACGGACCTGTGGGCGGCGGCACAACCTGTGCCAACGGTCTCTCTGTTCTAGCCGACTTGTCATGCGAGCCACAAATCTCGCATAACTGTACAAGGTGTTCCACCCCCGCGTCCATTCGTGGCCACCAATACCAGTCTCGAACCGCCTTTTTTGTTCGAGCCATTCCCTGATGACTCGTCCCGTGAGCCGCTTGTATTATTCTCTCTCTCAAGCCTGTCGGCAGCACAACTTTCTCTCCTCTCATGAGAGTTCCATCAACGACACTCAATTGTTCATGGATAGACTGGAAAGAGCGCAGGTCTCCGGTTAGTTTCTCAATTCCGAATTTCGTTGCGATTATCCGGACAACCTCTGCCAACGTCTCGTCCCGCGACGTTTCTAGACGAACTTCGTCCAGCGTCAATGGAGCCAGAACGCCCGCCATCTGTGCTACGATTACCTCGCCGTCGTCATCTACCTCCACCGCCCCCTCCTGTGCCTCTGGTAGTCTCGACAATGCGTCCGCAATCACGTTCTCGACTCCCGGCTTGTACTCAACGTCGAAAACGTACGCTCCCAGCCTCTCCGCCCACCGCGCCAACCGTATCGACCTACGGTCTGCTCCCTTCGTTCCGAAGAGCGAAACCAGCGCCCTGTGGTCTGTCTTTAGCGTAAAACGTCTCCCCCAGAGGTATACATGCCATTTCTCTATCGCCCATACGCACGCCAAGGCCTCTTTGTCACTAGTGGAGTACCTGCGTTGAGTTTCTGACAGCGAGCAGGATGCGTACGCCAGTGGTTCTAGCTTGCCGTTGACCCGCTGCTGCAACACCGCCCCCAAGCCATAATCCGAGGCGTCGGTGGTCAGCACCAGTGGTAACGCTGGGTCGAACACGCGCAGCGGCGCTGCCTCCGCTATTGCTCCCTTGACGGCACGGAACGCTAATCGTTGTTTCTCCCGCCAGTCGAATTTCACTTCTTTCCGAAGCAATTCTCTGAGCGGTTCCACCAATTCTGCGTAGCGGGGGACACATTTGAGATAAAACCCCGCCATGCCCAGGAAGGAGCGCAATTGAGAGACATTCTTTGGCTCCGGCACATTCTCTATTGCTTTAACGTTGTCCGGCAATGGTTTCACCCCCTTAGAACTCACAACATGGCCCAGGAACTCCGTCTCCTCCACTCCAAACACACACTTGTTGTTCACCTTCAAACCCCTTTCGCTAAGGGTCCTGAGGAGCCCTCGTACCCTTTCATCGTGAACCTGCCTCGTTTCGCCAACGCCAAAACATCGTCCAAGTAGCAGATAACTCCCTCCAAGTCTTTCAAGGTTTCTTCCATGAATGCCTGGAACGCTGCCGGGGCCGAAGCCAACCCGAAACAGACGCGCGTGTATCTGAATAGCCCCCACGGTGATACGAACGCCGTGAGATCTCTCGATGATTCATGCAATGGGATCTGATGATATGCCGACCTCAAATCGATTTTCGAAAAAGCTCGGCCTTTTGCCAGTCGCTGCATGAGATCCTCAATATGTGGCAAGGGAAACGCGTCCTGGACCACCGCTTTATTTACCTCCCTAAGGTCCACGCACAACCGAACATCGCCGTTTTTCTTCTCGGCAACCACGATCGGGGAAACCCACTCTGACGCCTGAATACGTTCAATTACCCCCTCTTGTTCTAGTCGATCGATGACCGCTCTCACTCTTTCTCGTATCGCGAACGGCAGCCGGCGGCATCTCTGTTGCTTTGGCGTTACCTCTGGCCGAACCCTAACTTTATGGCAGAAATGTCTGACGTTGCTCGGTCCGTCATCAAAGACCTCCGGAAATTCTGACTCAAAATCTAGTTCCCTCAACGATGCGACGTGGCAGGTCCCCTCTCGCACGTTGATCGTCATTCCCAATTTCCGCATTATATCAACTCCGAGGACGTTAGCCCCGCTCCGTGCTACGAAGAATAGTCCTCTCACGCTACGTCCCTCATAATCGACCGAAGCCTCCGTCACTCCCACCGTTTCAATGATTTTTCTATTGTACGCCCATATCTTTCGATTCGTTTGTTTCAGAGGTGTTTCCCTGAGGTAGGTTTTGTACGTGAATTCATTCAAAACCGAGACCTGAGCTCCCGAGTCAATCATGAAATCTATGTGTGACCCATCCACTCGAATTCTACACATTATAGGCTGATGGTCTCCTCCTACAGAATACACTGATGCTGATATACCTGTCTGTTGAATCTCCGACTCCTCGCATCCGGCTTCTGTATCTTCTTCGATCGCACGTATTCCCCGACGCCGACATTCCTTTGCGAAGTGACCCTCGACGCCGCAGTTCCAACATTTAGGCCTCGCGGGTGGCGCCCGGCTTTGGCTCCGTTTGCGCTGTGATGACATGCGGGACTCTTGACGCGTATTTGGGGTCCTTCCTATCGCGTTGATAGCATTAGGGTCTCGCAAGGCCGTGGCCACCTGTGCGCTTATCTGAACGGTCGCCGCCAAGCGCCGCGCCTCCACATCAGCCGCCTCGAGCCGGACGGCCATTTGCACGGCGTCCTCCAATCCGAGATTGTCACCTTCCAGCAGCAACCGCTCTCTGATTTCGCTGTTCGATGTTCGTGCTATGAGCTGGTCCAGCACCGCCTGATTTTCGGTATAATGCCGGAAGTCGGCCCTAGCAGCCAGCCTTCTGAGATTTGTCACGAACGTTGCCACCGATTCGCCCTCGTGCTGTATTCTCGAGAAAACTCGCACCGACAGACGACTTTCGATTTCCTCTTGCAGAATCGGTCTCTTAACCGCTGCACTGTGTCGTCGTATTCGGGCTGCTGACTCTCCGCGCTCACGGGATGGCTCAACGGGGCGTTTTTCGATGCGTGAAACTGTCGTTGGCCCTCCAATCCGAGAGCGTTGAGCAAGGTGGCCTTCTTCCTCAGATCGGAGAAGTTCTCTCCGTCCTTCGCCAGCAGATACGCCAAAAACACTTGATACCACTCGTCGAAAGGAATCTGTGGCTCTCCTGGTTCCGCCAGAAACGGAGGTGGGGGTACTGCATCCTGTCGACTGCGCCAATTTGTAACATCCAACAGAGAAGCACACTGGGCTCGGTTCGACCAACCCGCAACTGGGGCTTGCCTGCATGTCAGGCTTACTTTATTGTTTTGGTGTATCCTCTCCTTCGTCTTCCGCACGTGCATGTGAGCTGCGCTATCTTAACTATCGATGCTACAAATACGTAATGCGCGTTGCTCGCGACCTCCTGACGGACAGATGAGTCGAGTAAAACTGCTTCGAAAATCCATCACACTCTCGAAGAAATTACGCTGATCTTGGAAACGAGCTGGAAGCTTTCAAATTGACGTTGGAGTGCGTTTGGCCCGGATGAAGCCTTGTCATTTTTTCACCCTGATTCATTCAGCACCTCCGATCAAGAGTCTCACCTGCAGACTGTTGTTCCATTCGAAATTTCCCTATCGGGCTCGCTATAGGCGAGTGAATAACATGGAAGATACTTTTCTGAACGAGTCGGAATTCGAACGCAGGTACAGTGGTATACGTTTCGTTGTCTTCGTTAAAGCCCCTTCAGTTCACTGATCCACAGGACACCAACTTGGAGCACTCGAGAAGCGATATTTCAACGGAAGAGCCGTTAGAGTTCTGCGTCGTTTTCTCATCACTTTACGGCTGTTGCAGCTCGGGTTATAGAATTCCGTTTGAGGAGAGCGGCGTCTCGTGGCTCGTTAAGTCGATACCGATCCCCGGTATTTCACACGCAGAGTTCTTCACTTCCAATGTTGTCTCACGGACTGGGATGATGTAGAACATCAATTTTCAAATGTTTGCAAAGCCGCCGCCGGCGTAGCGCGCGCCCGTTCTCAGGATCCCCGGACAGCGGCAGCGCGCGGCGCAGCGCCGGCAAAATTGATTCCTTTTCGCTGTTGGCTCACTGTGCCACGTCGACGCCGACACCTCCGCGCTCATCGTCGACATCGTCCCTGCCTCGTCTTCCCGGTGTTCCGCGATCGCTGGTCGACAGCAGGCAAACCCCAGAGGGTTTTATGTGGTGAAGACATTTGCCCAAAATGGAGCTGTTTGTTGGAGCGTGTAATCTTAATGACTTAAGACTCGGGGTCCCGCGCCCTCCGTCGCACGCCGCACCGTCCGCCTGCACGCTACCTACCTAGCACCTAAGACTGGCTGTGGCAGCGGCGCTCCTCTCGAGATAGCGGTCGATCCCACTGCAGACTCTGTTTATTTCGAAATCCGACCCAGACTTTTCGAGACTGAAAGTTCGATTCCATGGCTCATTTGGTTATAACACGATTGCTCGCTTCAAGACTTATCTATGTCTTGCGAACATCGCCCAATCCTCCTGCTCAGCCAGCCTGTGGGATATTCATGCAAATTCGAGCTTATGCTCCACTCACACACCTTTCGGCATACATAAAGTCTCCCGAGTTTCTCCGGGAGAACACGTGGCACCGATCGGTTCAGCGAGCGGAAAGCTGTCGGATGATGTCGGAAGCCCGTCGGATACAATCTCCGGAATCAATAAACGACCAGGTCAAACAAACGATTCCGGTCACATTCCACGGGCTCGAAATCTCCCTATATACCAGTAGAAGCCAATGTACATGTGTAATATGTAAGGATGTCTGTCTCAGTCAGACGAGTGGATCTTTAGATTCCATAATAGATGAAGGGCGAGAGCTGTACGACGCCGACGCAAGGAACCGTTCTGATATGGGGAAATCCTGCTGCACGGGGGCGTCAGGAACTCCACAAAACAGAAGCGACGAAAAAACGGGAGGAACGGGACGATGGGGAGATGGATAAGCAAAGCGCGGACGGGGTGGGTATCGAAAAGAGGGAAAACTAATTGTAAGCCGATTCGGACTAATCAGAATGGGAATCAGCGTAGGACTAAGCGAGGGAAGATGAACGGGTAGACAATATGGGAATCATGTTTGTAGGCCCATAGAAATCAGCACGGGGAGATGTAGAGGTAGACCATGTAGAGAACAGTTCCATGAGTGGGAGCGGAATCGGCAATAAATTGCAGCAGTTGAGAGCGCGCGCGGTGTTTTCTTGTCTCCCGAATATCGGATCACAACTCAGAGGATTGCCTTTGGAGCCCGGTAGACGACGCAAGCGAAGGACGGAGGACCGAGATGACTTTGCGCTCCTGGGGAGGGGTACACGGGTACAGCTGGGGCCGCAAGAGATCAGCGCCGCCATATTGCAGCAGCCTTGAATAAGGACTTGGCGCACGAGGTGAGAAATGAATGGGCGAGGCGCGGGCCGCGGTCGGCTCTCAAGTTCAATCACACTTGTTTAAGCTCCATTTAGGGATATGACCCGACAGCCTCGACATGAAACCATGGATGCCCTTCGGACCCGCTCAAACTTGGCCAATGGCTCCGTAACAGGGCTCGCGCCCGCGGACGGAAAACGAAAAGGAGGTTTACAGGCCATAGAGAGCGTGGAATCCGGAGACCTCCTAAAACGGGGAAAAGTCTGAATGTTCGCAGAAATTCGCGACAGGTATGGCTATGCCAGTACATTCTGATTAATCTTCAAGGGGACAAGGCCGCATTCCCCGTAAGCGGGAAGAAGTTGTTCCCCATCGCTAGAGTTCAAGAAAATCCCCTGCATGAACGACCTCACGGAGATTTGCCCCAGAGAACGAGGTGTTCGACGCTGGAAGAATGGCTCCACTTCAGGATATAGTTTCGTCTGGGCGGATGAAAATTGTCGAGCCGAGATCGCAGGAGCACCAAAGGGTACGTCCCACTCCACCCGCAAGGCTGACACTGAGTCGAGTTCAGGCTGACGCTTTAATGATCGACGATCTATTCTGTTCTGGTCGCCTTTCCGCGGGAACCTGCGATATCCGTCTTCTCGCCCGTAGATTCTGACCTACCGCTCATCAACGAATTCCTCTATTCACCGATCCTGTGATTTTTCCCGTTGCGCGATCAGGCGGGCTGTCCGGCGCTCTCGCTGCCGTCGCCGTTGTTGCTGTGGTTGTCGCGGTTGGCGGCGCTGAAGGGTCCCTGATTAATAAAAGATTGAATTCCAGTGACGCTCTGGAGATGTCGAGCGCTAGTCTCTCTATGGTTCCAGCAGGTTGTCGATGCGGGCCGGCTGCACACGAACGAGTCGGTGCCACTCGCTGACTAAGTGACATTGTGAGCTACAAAACTTCGGCAGAGGACGCAGGGAGCGATTGTGAGAGGGAGATTATCAGGAGACGGAGAACATCCATGTTCTAAGGCATCGAGGCTCACCCAGTAAATTGGGAGAAGTCCCGAGAGGGGAGAGATCGTCGTGTTCTCGTTGTCGGAGCCCGTACAGCCGCTGCCGTGGATCCCGCACTCCCTCTCACCCCTTAGTGTTTTGCTTCTGCACACTTCTCGCATTTTTTCGATAACTTCATTCATATTCGTCCGAAGCATCGAGCCTGCTGGAGCATATCACCCTCGGCGGCTCATTTCTCCCTTCTTCTCGTCTTCGATCGTAAGCTGCATCATGCGCCGTCCTCGAGTCGCGTTCGCTTGATCGTTTAGGATCGATGGACTCCTCTCCGACCCGTCCCGTGAGTGGCTCCATCGTCACGAGAGGGGATTTAGGGGGAGAGGGGTCGGGGGGCCGAATACACAACTCGCTGCGTCGCTCGAATTATCCATCGAGACAATGCAGGAAAAATCTTATTCGACAGCCTTGCTCAATAAATGAAAAAATCTCCGTTTCTGAACAGCCAGCAGATGTGCTGACTCTGTTGAAAAGCGCTCAAGGCTCAATATGTATGGTGATTGCATCGCTCGCTCGCCTTCTAGGCTCTCTACTTACCTCCTCGCCTCCCCGCTTGCCTGTTTGCTTGCTGTCGCCACCAAGGCTCGCTGCGACGCAGTCATCTAGCGTCTGGACATACAGGGCCAGTGCACTTTCCTCAGCTCGATGCCTACATGGCCTCGAAATCCTGAGCTTTCCAGAAGGATGCTGCGAGATCCGCTCATCCCGGTTTATTATTATTTCTTTTTTTTAGAATATCATCACTCTTAAGGTATAGGATTCACCAAGGGATCGAAATCGCTCGTGGGGATTTTCCTCCTCGAGCCTCGATTTCAATCTACGCTGCCAGCTCCGTAGCCTCTCGGAGTCTTTTTTTCCCTTATCGGGCGTTGTCATTATGAAGAGAAGAAGCGTGGGAAGGGTAACCGGTGATCGATGGCGACTGACACACGGAATCTAGGCCCTCCTGTTGTCGTCGATATTGTCGTACTCAGTATGTATGAGTGGCAACGTCTCATGTATGTATGAGTGGCACTTGAGATTCGTTTTCTCCGCCGTTGCACTTCTCTCCGTGTATTGGACCGTGATGGGCGGCTGGTGAGTGTCGATAGGTCCTCCGCCTGCTGACATTCTTTTGTATAGATTGATGTCAGGATGGATTCATCCTGTCAATTCAATCTTCGCGATCTCGCGCTGGAAAAGTGGCAAGATATGGAACGGGCCGATCTCAGACGCGAGCCTCTACCAACCAGTCGTATGACGCCCCTCCGATGCGAGAGACACGATTAAGGTGACAGGCTTCCTGACAAACGGTAGGCTGTCACGCATTCCGAATCCCCTATTAATCAGCGTGGTTCGTGTCGCTCGACCGACTGACTCCCGGCCTTTCTCTGATTTACTCCCGATTATTTTTGAATGCGTTGATCGCTCGATTGCGTTGTCGCTCCGTGGAAATCGCGACGTTCTCGATTCCCGCTCAATCCGCAACAGAGCTTTGACGCTTCCACCACCTTGATACATTTGCGGGATCCGAGCGCGACGTTTTCCGCCCCCCCTCTTCGCGCTTGTATATTCCGCTGGGATGAGACACCAGTTGAGCGGGAGGTTCGAGTGTTGGCCAGAGCCGCGGTAATCGGCGTTTTGATCGCGAACCCTATGCTTGTCCCGATTTCCTATGCAACTGCGCTCACTCTCTTGAGCTCTTCCGGTGAATGGGCTTCTTATTTCTGTGGGATTCCGATCTTTTTTCCGCGATCTGCCTCGGCGCCGTGATTTGATGTTGGATATATTTTCCTCGACCATGGTCCAGCGATTCTCTGATGCCCACAGAGATGAGATTGTGAATCGGTACGGAATATTGGTAGTCTCTTTGCGCTAAATACGGAGCATCGCCTGTTCAGATTCGATCCCCGCTGAGACTCCCCAACGGGACTAAGTATAAGCATTCGTGGAGCTTACTGCAAGTTTTCTCCGTTTATTTCCTTCAGGTTTTTGTTTTCCAGGGGAGCTTTGCTGACCATCGAATCGGAATAAGTGGCGTCGCAGGTTGAGCCGGGCAAAGGCTCGCCCCGACTGCCTCCCGTCCCCGCCTGCTAGCAGGGCGCATGACTTGCAGGCCGCCTCGACGGCAACACAGACGCAGAGCCTACCGTCGCCGCTTATCTCGGGAGCAATTTTTCTCCACGGTGTTCAAGCCTTGTATTTTTCTTTCTTCTCCCTCATGTACGCCGTTGGAGAGCAAACAAACGCGCGGGAGCTCTACAGTCTCGGCCGTCGGCGTCGCCCGTTGTTCGCGTTGCTGATTCGATCGACGAATGCTCCTACATTTATCCCCGCGTATCTCTTAGCTGGGAGGCCGGATATTTTCATGATCGCGGAAGAATCTCGACGGGTCGCATCAATCCCAACGAACGTTCAAAGTCAACGGAATATCGGTATCTTGTCCGGAACTTTGCTCTTCCAGCGAAAGAAGAGCTTTCTCGCGCTCATTCGCCGACGAACAGATCCTGAGGTTGACCGACCCAGTCTCGAGCTGACGGAGCGACGCGACGCAGCGACTGCCGGAGCCCTTTCTGTTCGGACAAATCGAAAATCGTTCATTGAACTGCCCCGATACCGCTGTCAATACCTATCGAGCAAGAAATTCATGAAGGCTTGATTCTTTTCAATCGAGAACGCATGGAAATGGAGAACTCCCCGAGGGAACGCAATCATTCGCAGACTGAATGATCCTGCGCCCTATGCCGAGGAACTCGCCCGTCCACCTCACTGAACCCACCGTCGGAGAGTGAGCACTGCCTTCGAGTAGCAGAGCTTCCCAAACTTTGAATTTCTATTTGCCGTCGAGACGATATGTTTGCGGCACTCTCACTCCTTTCGCATGTTGGAGTGGCCGTGCTCGCGTGACACGCAAGGAAAGGCGTGCTGGTGAGCGTCGAGGGCTGCCGACGCTCATCTCCACCGATCGGATAAAGAATGGCGTTGTTCCCGGCATTCTCGTTCGGAGAAACAGGTGCCCCTCGGAGAGTCGGGGAGGCGGCGGCGCTCGACGAGCTTTCCTCAGCTCAGACGGTGGGGTCGTGGGGTCGAATTGTTTCCCTCGCATATATTCCAGGCATCAGGCGTCTGCTGAAGAGGAGCTCGGGAATCGTCGATGAGCCGGAAGGTACAGCCGGAACCTTCGTCGCGACAAGTACCGAAAATTCTTCTCGTAGTCCAGAGTCGCCGAAGAGGCTCTCTCTATCCGACGATCCTCTCGCCAGTAGCACGGAGGATTCAGGATGCTTATCTTTCATTGCTCGATTGTGCCAAACGGGAAAAGCCCAATTTCTTCCTTTCTTCATAATGTGTTGATATGGGTCATGGCCCTTCCCGGTTTAATCGCGAATCTTCATTCCGTACGACTGCACTGACGATTCGTATCGCTAGTTCTCTCGGTCTGTTTCCTTCAGAAAAATGCAACTCGTCAGATCGCTGACCCTAAAGTCCTGCAGCTCCGCATTGAGCGCGAGAGACCGGCCGTCCACTCGAGAGTCCGGTCGCTCGCTCAAATGTTATGCTGTAGAGCGGCAGCTCGAGCTCTTGACTAAAAGAGCGAAGCCGATCTCTATTGGATTTCGTTTTTCTGCGTCTCTCGAAATAACGAAAGGGGATACGACGAGTGCAAAACAAACAAATGCAATCGGATCTCTTCGGAAACCGTTCTCTTCCTTTACTCTCGTTTTTTCGTTCTGATTGATATCGACGACATCCCGATCAAGCGGCGAGACCCTATCCGTCCCCAGATCATTCGATCAGTAGGCGTACAATTACATTGGGAGGCTCGGGTCCACGTTATATGCTCGGGTCCCGACCGATATATGCTTGCTGTAGTAAGTTAGATTCGCCGTTCGAACTGTAAAGGTTTGCTTGAACGTCAGCGTTTCCCTTCAAGCTTCAATCTCGAATGATTCAATTTTCGAAGCTGCCCATCGTCGGGCTACCAACATCTGCTTTCGCTGTCGGCCTCGAGAGCGGTCGGATCTGGGCAACAGGCAGGGGAGAGAACCTGTAGCAGTTGACGCCCCAGGCTGCTCAGGATGCGTAGTTTATATGTATTTACCCCTCTCACTCGGAGCTTCTGGGATGGCGTCAGGCTGATTGAAATGCCAGTGTCCCGGGGAGCGGTACGTAAAACGGTTGTTGACCGACCAGCTTCGAAATAAAGGAACTAAACGGAAACGGACGCTTCCCCTCGGGGAGCTCCTTTTGCGGAAGACCGAGATACCGATCGCTTGGGGGTCTCGTGGTCAAGGTTCGTGTTCCGAGGTTAGGATCAACATTTGAAATATCGATCACTGATTCCGGTTGGTAGAGAGCAAGCCTTAGTTAGGCATGAAATATGCTACTTGATTATTCATTAGGTGAAGTCCTGTATCTGTGTGAGTAGGGACGCGTGGTAACTCATGGACCCGGGAACTCTCTCAACCCAAAGTACCTCGATTAATGGCCAGAGATGTCGCGAAAGCTGGAATCAATGAAACGTATCATTTCGTTCTCCCTCGGGGCATCGTATCATCACATAATAATACACAGTAAGACACAGCTGCTGACGGGACGTACCTGAACCCTATCGACGCTCCGTAAGCTCACAGACTCGGCTATGGCGGACCCGATAGCGGACTTTTGGATACAACAGATTGAATCCCGGGCCCCGGTCCTATCCCCTCCCATGCTGATCGAATCAATGAAAACGGGCTTATTCTTGCGAGTGGGAAATTCGGTAGCAATAGCCTGTTGGACGATTCGCAAGGTTCCCCGTTTTTGAGCGCGTCGTAAGCAAGGCTGCTGTGTTTCCGATGATTTTCTCTTTATTTTCCCATTCAAAACCCGTCTCACAACAAAACGGACTCTGGATATAAGGGACCCTTTCAGCCGGCCCTTCAAGTTCGTCGTGACGAGGTCCTCCGGTGGTAGAATTGGAACTGCTAGGCCATGCATGAAATCGATCCCGATTGCCTACATCGCCTTGACGGATGCCGAACGCGACGAAAACAATGACGTTTTTGGCGTCCACCGAAAACTGTTTTCCAATAATACCTCATCCCGAATCTATCCCCCGCATGACCATGTCACTTCTCTAGCCGGCTCATACGAGCAGCAGCTGCTCGCGCCACCGCCACTGCTGCCGCTGCTTCATAGAATAAGCAAGGCCAATCCAAGAAGATCCAGACGGGGCCGACGAGCCTCGGGCGCTGATGGTCTCGTTGCCGTGAGCCGTTATGCCGCCCAACTGCAAATATCTCGACGGGAAAGTCGACGGGGAAGCCATGAACCCGCCGACAGAGACGAGTCCGAGAGACTGGGCGGGATATGGACAACTCGAATGCGGGGGGCGGGGGCACTGAGGGCGGACGGGGGAACAGGGATTGAGTGAGTACGTCCGTCGACGAGCAGAAAATCTAATTCGCCTTCCTTCCGCAGTCGACGACCAAGAGTAGAACGAGGCAGAACAAGAACGGCGAACAAGTCACTCCGTCCCCTGAGACGAGTCCCTTCACTCCACCGGATCCCTTCTCGTGCTCGGAGCGTTTTTTTTGCCCGAAAAATTGCGATGACCTCCCGGCTGAAATATCACCATTCATTCGCTGCAACCTGCCAACGATCATCTCAATGAACACAAGCTCGCTCTGATTTTCGGGAAGCTCGCGTCTAGACGTCCGAGGTGTTCATCCCGACGGTAGATCCATGGTTTCCTTCTCTCGACCCGAACTGAGCTCTTGATCTGACTTCTGTCTTTGATTTGGCTCCCGAAGATTCCATCTTGCGAACCGGCACAAGGAAAAGCGGAGGAGAGTAGCAGGCTCGGAATTCCCTCAGGGTCTCCGTTTACACTGAACGCGCGTCTCTGGGCTCCCGTCCAGTGACGTCAACAACGGATACGAGACGGAAAATCGCGTCCATGAAACTCCAGCGCACGCTGTGGACGGAGATGAACAGGACGACCTTGGGATTCTGCCCGCCTCCGGAAAATTCTCGCTAGTTTGCCGATTTGAATTCGTTCTTGACACTTTTCCGACAGTTGGGAACTCGGCTCGCCGAGAGGTGTTCCTCGGGGCTCGTTCGTCTCGGGCAAACCATTAATTCTCGTCCCGTGAGGAAAGTGGCCAAGGGAAGCTCCTACGTTTCGGTAGCTCAGCAGAGAAGTCCAAATGGCAACTCAGCGTCGGGGAAGCTTACCACTTCTGCGCATGGAAGGCTGCCGCACATGTCCTGCGAGCTTCAGACGCTCGCTTGCCGCCGAAGTTCTATGTAGGAGAGGATATCACCGAAGTCAGGACTTCAGCGAGAGAGTGACAGGATCAGCTTGTCGGCTCATGCCGTCGTCGGGTCGATAGCGGATATTTCCTTCTCTACGCCTCTACCGCGGGCCCCGTTCTCCGAAGTCTCTGCAGCTAGAATTGCGGCCAAACGTGCGGGAACGTCGGGTGTTGCATCGGGAGGTGCGCGACAATCTACGGTTCCTGAACTGAGGCCTTCGGATTCACGCACAGCATCGTTCCCATCGTCGTCATCGAGCGGCGGCGATTCCTTTGTACAGGTACGGCGAGACAGAGAAACGATCTGACAATGAAACATATAGTAGGTCGCAGCGAACGGGGTGTGGGCCGAAAAGACCGGAGGGCTCTCCTAGAAAGCGCGTGATCTGCATCATTGATGTCGCTTTCGCCGGCTTCAGCTTCTGCCACGGTGAATCGCACAGCTTCGCTCCCTTCATTGGCGTTCGTGTATTTCCACGGAGGATGTATACCTGCCTGCTTTTTCTCATATCTATCTTTCCGCGGCACCGATCGACTTTGTTTTTGATATCTGAATGAGAGATACGGGGAAAATTATTATTCGTCAGACTTTACGAATTGGTACCCGCAGAGGCTGTGCCGGGCTGTAGGAAGTGCCGAGAGCCCGGCAACGGCTGGTTCTGAGCATGATGTGAGCACCGCAAAACAATGAGTTCTATCGATAAGACCAGAAATAGAGAAACGGGCTGACACACCATTCTGAACTGGACTCCGGACGCTGCGCCGTCGAGGGCGTCTCGCTTGCAGACAGGCTAATGTACTTGATTGCCCTCTTCTGAATCTGTGACGGGTTAGAAGCTGAGAGATTATATCACTGGCGGCGGCAGAGCCGAGCCCGGAGATAGAACGAACACTGAAGCTGTTCTCCAACTCAGAGGAGGGAAGAACAATTGTCGGCACGAGGATTCTCCGCGTTTACTCGTGATTCTTCTGTCTCGTTGTTTTTCTTCATTCCTCTCTTTTCCTCCCTCTCTCGCTTGCCAGTGGTACCCAGCCGGTAAAGTGGTTTCTCGACGGTTTAATATCTCAGCAATTCTGAATCTGTCATCGTCAGACGCGGCTCCGGTGTTTCGAACGGGAGTGCCGTCGGTACCCTCTCCTCGAGGCTCTGGACGCCCGAACCTTCCACCATTTCCTTCGTTTTGTTTTGACGCTCGTCATCGCAAACCTAGCTCTGCCTCTGTCACACACGGAATGCGGCTAAGTACATGATTGGCTCCGACCGTTCGCGCTCATTCGCGATAGAAGTAGTGAACGTTTTGTAGAGCATTCTCTGTGTCGAATCAGGATCATTCGCCAATGAAGAGTTATAGCAGATCAATATTCTCTGGAGACGAAGGTTTCCTCAATAACGGCACTGTGAGAGATTACGAACAGAGATTTGGGTCCCACAGATCTTGATCCTCAGATCATGAGCAAGACCCTCTGACGAGACGGAAATCACGACAGAATTCTTGTTTTTCGGGTGGGAAGCTTGGGCTCCTCTTTGGCGACAACATTCATTCGACGGTAGGTCTCTTCGCGGCTTTCCGGGAATATGCGTCGCAACGAGCCATTGATGCGAAACGGAGCCGTTTCACGCCGAAGGCGCTCGAAGAGAAGCAACGAGTTAATCGAATTTCCTATGGATTCTGGGCGGGGCTAGAGAACTTGAAATCCTAAGACGGAAACGAAACGAAAGGATGGGTATCTTGAACTGCATATACGGCGGAAGATCGAACTTGCCTTCCACAGAATCGGTGCAGCTTGATTGTGACATAATTCGCGAGGGATCTCCCCTGAGATTGGAGCATCTCTCGAGCGAAGGAGAAATCCTGAGCTCGGTTCAATTTAGGAGATCTCAAATCGCGTTTCCCTCTCGAGAGCTGTGGGGCCCGAATGTGGGTGCATGGAGAAATCTCCTGCGCGACGACGCGATGCCGCGGAGAAGCGCTGCCTAGTATTCGATTCAACAGCTCTGCTCCGGATTCCAGTCGGTCTCTCCGCTCTGTTCGGTCTTCCGTTGGGCCCTCCCGGAAACGTTAGACAGTAAGGAAACCGAGTCTGGCCCGCTCTCGTACACTCTGTCTTGGACGGACAAATGTCGGATTTCTTGGCGGTCGGCTGGTGAGTCCGACCGAACTAACGACGGCATCTGTATTCTCCCTTTTCTTGCCCATTCGCTTGACGGTCCAACGAACTCAGTGAGCTGGCGAGCGAATGAGCGTATGGACACGCAACGGGGATTCGTTGCTCGGTCGGTCGGTCGGCTACGCTTGCGGCGCGGCTCCGCTGTCGGTTTTCGGAGGACCGCACGCGAGGAACGGAAGAAAAAGGCGGAACTACGAGTAGACATTACTCTATTTCCTTTCTCGGGCGTTTAATAGCTTTATCTGACGGTCTCAGCAAGTTGCCCTCCAAGCCTATAG
This sequence comes from Galendromus occidentalis, assembly GCF_000255335.2. NCBI lineage: Eukaryota > Metazoa > Arthropoda > Arachnida > Mesostigmata > Phytoseiidae > Galendromus > Galendromus occidentalis. The sequence continues at coordinate 125,789 of NW_003805428.1, forward strand.
CCATCGCCTCTCGGTCGCCCCGCCGGAGCCCGCATCCATGGTGCGGGAGCTCCCGCTACTTTGACTGCAATTTGCTCGGCAACACTCGATGTCTAGAGGGAACCGGAGACCGGCCGCTGCCGCCGCCGCCGCCACCGAAGCTGCCGTCGCGGCCGCCGATGCTGCGACTGAGCATCGGTCTCCAAGGTATGAAGATGTCTGTCCGACCGTCTGGGTGAGCTATCTATGTGAGCATTTCTCCCGGTCTATCCTCCCTCCTCTCCCTTAATTCCTCGTTTCGACAGGCGGGCTTGCCTCGGAACTACTAGCGGTAGTTGAAGGAGTAGGAGTGGAAGTAACAGCGGCTCCAATTACCCTTGTCCGCCGTCGCCGCCGCCGCCGCCGCTTAGGAAGCTCTATCGGGGCAAGTCTGGTCGCTTGCGTGCAGGACCAGGGAGCTAAACCACTCTCGTCTCGTCTTCCCGCACGGCAACTGATCCTCTTCGCCGCCGTTGGAAGAGCTGTTCGTCTCGAATCGTTTCGTCTGTCTGTCTCCCTCTCTGCCTATACGCCTGCCCTTCTGTCTGTCGGCGTATTCGTACGCTCGTGGGTCAACGCTGTACTTGACTGCGGGCTAGACGAGTCTGTGGCGGCTATTCCTGCGTGGTATCGTTCGCTCAGACACTCATCATGACTTTCTGAGTGGACCTATCAAAGAGCCAATCAAGAAACTCCCCGGGGGAAGTCGATTCTACTCGAGTTCAGCAAATGCAGAGAAGGATTCCTCATAAGAGGTTGACAATCTGCAACGGGGCAGCGGAGCTCCATTGAGATGCACACGAGGAGAGTCACGCTTCTCGTGATAGTATACCTATGAGCGCGGTTAATCCGATATGCGGCACTGGGATCGGCTGTGATTTGGAATGGGCAACGAAATTTGCGCCCTGTGTTCTCGCATCAGGCAGAGACATGAGCTCTAAATTAGACATCATCAGCGAATACGCCAGAGAAAAGCATTCGTGACTCGCCTGACATGAGCTCCCCGTACCGAGAAATGCCTTCGAGTGAGGAATGCTGGTCAACCGGTCCCGTCTGAAGAAAGTGCCAGAAGACCGTAGTATCTCGAAGGCACTTGGTGAGTTAGAGCTGCGCCTCGTTTTTGGGTATAGCAGCTAGCGAAGGGATGACCCTAAAATCCTCAGAAGCAACCGCGAGAGTGAGAGGAAGGCAAACTGCGGAAGAAGAGCCAGAAGAGAGGAATCCATTTATGCACTACCCTCAAGGTCGAGCTCGATATAGTGTATGGGGAGTCGGAGATGCGAGGCGGAAGCGACCGCAGATTCGGGAAAGACGCGAGAGAGTCATTGTGACCATGACAAGGGCTCACGACTTCCGTGTGGTGTCAAGTCCTACCCCAACCGCCGTATGCCCCAGATCATATTCCATAAGAGTACCTTCCGCTCGTGACCGGGACATGGGACTCGTCTCCCTGTACAACGCTTCTCAAAATATGAATGACTCGGGAAATGCCTCGACTCATGGATCGCCGCCGAAGACACCGGAGGTTCCTCCTGCGAGGTAATCCGGTATCTGCCTGGAAGATGGTCTCAATGTTTGGCAAGAGAAGGTGAATGCGTTATACGAATTTTCTTCTTCTACAGCACGATAATCGTTTCAAGGAGGAATCGTCCGGTTTCATAGGTTAAGCCCTGGTAATTGCCCAGTTAGTGAAGTCACGGCATCCTCTGGTACTGTCCGAGGTCAGCACGGAGGGGCACCAAGGGAACCGAAAGTCTGACAATTTCGGCGGGTATACCAATCAAGGTTCATAGCGACAGATAATATATGACCCTCAGGGCAACCTACAGTCCGGAAGATAGGAGAGAGCAGGAGGAGAGTGAGCGGGAAATATAAATGGGCAGAGACGAGCCACGTCGCAAGTTGCGATGTACAGCACTCTTTAAAGGAGCGAGAGAGCTCGGAGAAAAAGAGCTTTGCCATATGTTGCGAATGACTGATGGAACAGACCGGAGGTCTCTATAGGACCGCCGGTTCCCAGTCCATCGGTCCGTCTTTGCCGTTAGTTGTACGTCTTTACGTAAGTCGGTCTGCAAGTCTGCCGTGCTGCTCTGTGAGAGTCGTGCGGCACTCGCTGGCTCTTGCCTCGGTGGTTGCTCGGTCGGTTGGCTGGCCGGCGGGCGCGGCGGGCCGCTGACCGGAGTGTTTGATGCGTCTAAGATATTTCACTTTGCGGTAGCAGCAGCAGCAGCAGAAAAGGCAGCGGCTTCTGCCACTCACCCGTGTACATTATTGATCCGACTGGAGTAGATTGTTGTGTTATTTGTGTTCAGCTAGATATCGGCAAGTGCCACGTCGACATCGACAACACGCGGAACGCTGTCCTTGTGGTCGCCGATGACGACGCCGCATCGTCATCGCTGCGGCTGTTATTGTCGACAACAGCAGGAGTAGCAACAAGCGCCGATAAGTCGAACATTGGAGGGGACCAGTCGGGAGAACTTTATGGAGGCCCTGGCTGAAAAACATCCAATGTTGAATTCCGTGTCACCTTTCACGCCGCGCCGATCGGAATTGCCCCGACGCGATCTTTCGGCGCATCCGAGGGAAAATGCCATTCCCACAGCACTTGGATCCTGCATCTCCTTCGGGTAGCAAGATGTTCCGCTCTGGAGTTTCTCGAAAAATCGAAATTTCGCATGTTATTACCTTTGTCATCGTCTTGCGAATCCGAAGGCTCACGATTCGGTCGATATTATTCCGGTAGTGTTCACGCATCGAAGGGAATCCTCGGTGTGATAAATCAGAAATTACACAATACGACACCTGTCGGCTCTCGAACAAAAGAGCGAGCGAGTAATCGGCCGACGCAGCTGTCGAGCGACAAACATTAAAAATCTCTCCGTTATCAGCTTGAAACACGTTCGCCTGATCGTGCAAATTCGACGCGCCTCGCTGGCGTTCCGTGCTCTGCTCTAAATTTTCTGCTCGTTCACAGTCCGTGGAAAGTTCCATCTTTGCCGTCCCGAATTTCTGAAACTCGCTCCCCGGCCGACCTATTCACGAATATTCGGAGGTGTCGTTCACTCTCAGCCCGAGTTACTCCCGGAAGTTCCGCAGGGCCGAAGTTCTTGATTTCGGGAGACGTGATAGGGGGATAGATTCCTCGTTGTCTCAAGCCTTCACACGTTGGGGGTTTTCTGATTTCAAGCGTCGGCAGAATCGGGGCTATCTAGCGCCAACTCAGTGACCAAACGACCCAGCGGCGTGAGCGTGTAATGGAGTCCGCAGCGCGACGCGATAGTGGAGTAAACCGATTTTCTCCTCCGCCCATTCTCCCCCATTGCTTTGCTCGAAGCCTCCAATCTCTCGAACATAGAGGGAAAGAGACCGGAACGGAAATCTAAGAGGTTGTCGATCGGAACGGACAGAAAAAAACGCCAACCTCTGGAACGATTCGACCAGAAAAGCTCGGTCAGGGAGAGAATCGTTTTTTTCCTTTCCTCCTTGCCAGAGCGATTTCTCCCGACTCGCGCTGGAATCCGAAAAACCAACTCCGAAAAATGTAGATGGAACAAGCGGGCCGGCGGGACCTCAAGCAGAGCGCGGTTTTGGATGCCGGACTTCGAGGCCGTTTGTCTTCGCGGGTAATTTATTCTCGAGGGTCCCCGCCGAATCTTCAAATGAACTCCGCGTCCCAACTGGATTCAAAACACTAAACTAGATTTCGCGGTGGCTCAAACGTCTCGTCGCTTTAGATTTGACTCCGTGGATGGAAGTCTGCGTTCAGGCTCAGATCTCTCTGCGCTCCCTCCTACTGAATCAAGTCTTATCTTATTCAAAATGCAACGTAATCTCGGTCAGCAGCAGAATCCGGCTCTGGGAGAGATTGACAGTGGAATGCGAAACAAAGACCACACACAAGAAACACGTGCTGCAGCTTGATATGCTTGATCCTTCCGTCTGACATTTTATTGCCAGTCAGTTTGACATTTCTCAGGTTAGATGGTTCCGTCTGGTCCGATCCGGTGCTAGTGAATTGTGGGTATGTCTGTCCGGTCAAGTATGAAGCTTCGAGCGTTGCCCGCCTCGCCGTCAAGAATTTTCTCCCATCGATGAGATGTGGAACATTGGCTCGGAGCCTCCTGTATGAGCACTTCCGCTAAACGTCTGATGAGTTGCACGCGCCGCTCTCGGGCACCTCGAGGAAAAGTCTGCGAAGAAGTCTCGTCGCGTCCCTAATATTTTTTTCTGTTAGCATTTCACTCCGTGTCTCCTGCGTGCCTCTTTGTTTCCACGTGCTCTCTTCTTATGCAAATGCATTTATCCCGCGCCATCATAGGAGTCGGTGCAGGATATGACGACGTTCGCGGAGTAAGACAAAGGAGTCCTCAGTGAAAAAGATGACGAATGCTTTCTTTGAGAAGCAAACGCGAAGGCGAAGGGAGCATCTTTCGCGTATGAGTTACCCCCCGCGGAAGAGTCTCTACTAAATGTGCACCTCACTGTTTCAGTACGTCAGTCCGCTAGTCAATCAGTCAATCGAGAGGCGCGAGTGAATCATCTGTCAACGCAGAGCCCGAAGGCACTCTGATTACTTTCCGTCAAGACAAATACCCCGTCCTTCCCATCTGCTTTGCTCAATGGGCTCGCGAAGCTGTTCACCGGCACCGTTTTTGTTCTCGTTCGTACGGCGCGGCGTTCTCACATGTGAGTTGCAACGCAAAAGAAAGTGATGACCCAACAGACCGATGGGCGGCGGCGCAGCGCTCGGAGTCAAGAAAGTAGCTGAGGGAGTTTTATCTCACTGAGGTGCCGATGATGAAAGGAGAGACTCGCTCTATCGAAGAGCTGAAAACAGAAATTTCCAAGGGGAAAAGATCATCATCTTCCAGCCGCGGCAGCAAAAAGTTGGAAAGAAGTGGTTAGAGCTTCTGCGCATGACTTCAGTGTGGACCCTGCCTTCCAATAAAATACCATGTGAGAAGGACCAGGGAGTGGACTTGCATTCGTATTGTAGTCTGGCAACTTCCAGTATTCTCTGCGGCTTCTCTCCGAACATGAAAATGAAGGATTATCATCACAATTATTATCTTAAGCTCACTCGTAAGGCTCGTTATGAGATGTTCTGTATTTGTGCACGCATGTACGCAGAAGTCTACGTTTTGTGCAAGCAGATGCAGCCGATGATCAGAATCGATGCTGTCGATACAAGAGGTATGGAGGCTCTCTGAACTCCCCGTTCAGTGCTGAACAAGGAGCAAAGACGTCATCTGGACACAATTGGATCCTACTTACACCTTCTTTGATGTCAAACAAATGTAAGGAGTCTTCGTCCGGATCTCTCTCTAGTCTTCCCATCAGTTCGAATCGGATCTCATTTTTCCTCTGACGAGCCTCGAGCAATAGCACCGACAATGAGCTCGAGCTCCATAGAGAAGGTCTCGGGATGGAATTTCAGGAGCTCAAAGAAGTTTCGCTGGCCCAGGGCTAGCTTTTGTGCCGATTGCAGCCCGGTCGCAACCGCACGCCGCTTCCGCTGAGGCGAGATCTCTATTCTCGCTGAGATCGGCTCGGAGAAGCAAGCGATTGAAGTCTATTCAAAGCATGCAGAAGATGCACCGAGCCAACAGAACGAAGCTCGAAGAACCGCGAAAATGGCGACCGCCGTCACAACCGACAACAATGTCCCATCACGAGTAGGGGACGACAGCTCTTTGAGCGTTCGCCCCGTCGTTCGTCCGCTTCAATCAATACTCAATTGGTTATCGGTTCCATCATCACGGTACTCGCCGACGAGGAGAGGCGGCTAACGGACAGACTGAGAAGCCGGCCGAGGGGTAGGCAGCCAGCTACTCACCCGGCAGGAGCGAGGGCACCCGCAGCCATCAACGTCCTCTTCCCTCGTTGAGCTTCTGACTGAATTTCGATACATTCTGATCCCCCATTGCCCCCCGCTTTCCACTTTCGGATTCCCATCATCAGGGGGTTGCCTCCAACGCCATCGTCCACAAGCGCCGCCGAGATCAGAACAGGATCGGGGATGAGAACCGTCCAGATACTCCGGCGCCTGCACAGAGGTTCTTCGCTCGCGGGAGATGTTGGATCGATTTAGAGCGCAAATATATTCCGAGGACAATCAGCAGTCGCGGGGACGTTTTCTTCCCGGGATAGATATGGTTATTTGGAAGGTCTTCCCCCCCCCCTGAAAAATAAGGAGATGAATTCCCGCGCGTCGTCGCTGTGAGAGGACTTGTTCCCGTCGACGAGAGTGCGCGTGCTAAAAATCTCCTACGGGAAAGAAGTCATTAGTCGGGATATCGGCGCTCTAATCTGACTGGCATCGCTTGAGAAACTTGAAAGTTTGCGATTCATGAAGTTTGCAAAGAACAGCCCCAAGCAATGCATCCTACAAACGATCCCGTCGCGGAGCTCCTGGTCCGCTTCATCGGCTCCGAGACGACTCGGGAAAGGTGGGGAACAGGAGGAAGTCGAACTTTTTGAAATGCGTGCCCATTACTCGTTCCCATGGGCGATCTATCGAGCGAGCTTCATCTACGCGACCCTTATATCAATCAGAATCATCACAGGCCGTCCGCGTACCTCTCACTCAGCGCTCGTACATACAAATAGTGGTAATAGTTCCGGATTCGGGCAGAATTCTCGGACCCTCGCCGGATAAATCTTGGAAACAACACTGATGACAGCCCATCCTGGGCCTATGAAAAGTTGAAGAGGAACCGCGGAACGAATCAGCGAAAGGATGGCGAACGCCTGGCGGGGCGCACAACGAACGAGATGAGAAACCAGACCGGCCTGTTACGAGAAGAAGAGAATCGTTCACAACTACGGCGACAAGTCTCTGGAGAATCCACAGATGGAAAATCTCACAAGCGAGGATGCTTTCTCTTGTCGGAAAAAAATGTAGCGAATCGAGTTCGCCGCAACATCAGCATCTCCGGCGACGTTTTTAGCGTTGGGATCGTTCGAAGTTCTGACGCTCCGGGCTCTGATCTCGTCTTTTGCTTTTCAGGATCATCAAACTTGACACCGTTAAGCGACTCCAGGAGCGAGACGCAATCTGCCGAGTTCATTCCGAGATTCAACACTCCGCTGATAGCAACAGCTGGAGAAGCGGCGCGGCGTCATCTTCGACATGCAGAACGTGCGATCGGATCATATACGAGAGATGCGATGCCTCGCCGCCTGATGCCAGAGACTCGAGGGGGAGAAAATGAAAGAAGAATTGAATTGACACCGCTCGTGAGACGCCGAATGTTGCGAAGAGGTTCTCGAACGCAACGCGACTGTCGTTCGGCATCCTTAATGACGGAAGATACAAAGGAAGTAAAAAAATTCAGTGCAGGTTTAGCTTGAAGCCAAACCTGTGGGTTGCGTAGAACTACGTCAACGTACTCGAGGGGACTTATCGCGAGATCACGATGAAGTCTATGAAGCGAATCGAGGGAAGATTTATTGTTTCAGTCTATGATTATGAAATCGAGATATAGATAGTAGAAGCGTGGCTTGAAAATATAGTTTCGCGATGAATTCCGATCCTGGATTCTGATTTGGGGTCCTCAAAGATAAGTTTCAACCGATAAAGTCCCGATCCAGAAGATAAAGTCTGGCCGCACTCTTCCGGAGCCGATGAGGTTCGATTCCAGATGAAAATCCTGGATCCTCAACGATATGCTCCTGTCATCTCAAGTCTCGACACGGAGGATGAAGTTCGGACGCACTCTCATGAAGCCAATGAAGTTCGGTCCCGCATGAGAATCCCGGGTCCTCAACGATATGTTCCTATCGTTATTGAGTCCCGATCCAAACGATCGAGCAGTCGAGCGGAGCCGTAATTTGATGTATGAATTTTATCGCAGTAAGTGTCAAATTCGGAGGAGAGTCTCGAGCCCTCATTCAGCGAATGAGGAATATAGCTCCTTGCTCAAAACCTCCAAAGTTCCTTGGTCCTAACTGATGAGGGAATAAGGGATGAAAGTATAAGCCGACGGTGAAAAGGGAAGGTCGAATATTGCAAACCGTTGGCTGTATCGGATCATATTCTACGACCGGATTCGGCGTGGCTGAGATTCAGTTTTCCGGCTTTGAGCACCCGAGACGGTTCTGGAGCCGGATCCTGTCTATATAGTTCCCATTATCTAAATGATTCAGTTCGGTCGTGAGGTGACCAGGCGGCGGCGCGTATGCAAATGTAGATGTGTCGGGCGCGCTGATCATTCGACTCGCCTCCGGAGTTGCGTGGGAGACGATGTGCTGATACCCCAATACAATACCTGATAGTTCGCCGCTTTCGTACCACGATTGACAGCTCAGTGGCACGATCGTTTGCTCCGGCACTCCGGCGGCACCCTTGAGTACCACAATGCATCATAACGCACCACGTTTAGTTTCAATGTCCAATGATTCTAAACAACTGAGGTGATTCGAAGGTTCCAGAGGTAGTTTTCTGGACTCGGAGTCGCGGGGAGTTCAATAGCCTCTCTGACAGTTTTACCGTACCAGATGTCGCCTGAGAAGCCTACCGCGATTTCGAAACCCTCAATCCGAAACCATTCGTGCATCCGTAACTGGATCCGTCACATTTTTTTGGACAGCGTCCATAATGACGTAGTTCTACGTCAAAAACTCAGAAACGAACACACGATCATCCGAATGCCTCGGGAAGCAGAAGGTGGCTCGGAGAAGACCATGCCCGGAGAAAAACCGCGGAGACGGGAATGTGGTGACTCAGGTAGAAACTAAAATAAAGAGGAATGAAGGAACTAGGGGCGAGGCAAAAACGCGCAGTTTCGGATTGCGGAATCCCGCGCATAATGGGGAAAAACGAACACGCCTTTGCTGGAACATGAGCAAACGGGCAGGCAGAAAGAAATTCCAGCTTTTGGACTTGACTGAGGATCGTTGCATGCCTCACTAAGCTCACTGATTCGCATGTTCTTTTTTTTTCGTATTTCAGCCGCTGGGGCCAGCTCGTTCAATTTGCAATCAAGGCTGTAAATATTCAAACTTGGTTTGCTCCGCCCCTCTCAGCATACGGACGGGAACAGACACTTGAGAATGCGGCTCGAAAACCGTTATTCGGATCTCCGAGCCCCGCCAGATCGATCCTTGAAGGACTCCTACGTACTTGCCAAGAGCCGTCGCACAGTGGTCAAAAATCGATTTCTAGGTGGACAAAATTATTCGGTCGTTTTTCGCCCATATCTCAAACTTGAATGGTTCAGACTACCCGATACGATGAAAACTAGGGACGGATGACCCCCCACAAGGACGCACCGACCCGAAGAGTTGCGATTTGTATCGATACGACCGAGGGAAAATTCTTTCGTGGCCGACAATAGGCGAAAACCTAAATTGCTCTTTAGGACCTTTGCCCCGGCTTGCCCCAGGAATTTTTTTTTTTAAAAGCTCCTCAAGCCTTCCGCTTTTCAAAGCACGTCTCCGATTTCTACGCATTTTTGCGCTAAGGGCTTTAAAAAAAGAAAAATGTCAAATTTTCGCTGATTTTAGGTCTTCATCGGAGACATCGAATTATAGCCGGGCATGCTTCAGACGAGATGGCCTGGGCTGTCTTAGAATATTTTTTCCTCTCTTTTACTGCTCGTGAGTGACCATAGGCGGAGATACCGGGATGCAGAATTCGCTACAGGCTTTGATCCGCTTCGATTGTGGAGAGAGATTCCCTCTTTACAATAGCATGGATATGGATCCCGATCGGTGCTCGCGATTCGGGGGCGAAGCGAGTGATCTCGGCGATCCAACATCCGACAGCTCGTTTCCAGTATTACCGCCGAAAAGCGATCTCTTGAGCGCCAGCAGACGATGTTCCGAGTCTGACTCACGGGCAAGCTGGCGCGGTCTCCACTCCTGTAGGAAGTTGGAAGTCGAGCAGGAAACAAGTCGTGGAGCATTCGTCTCTCTCAAATCTGCATGCATAAAGTTGGTGGGATATTTCAATGAACAACTTCCTCAAGACCTCAAATATCGTCTCCGCGGGCGAGCTGGAGGCCGGAAACCCTTTCCGAGTCTCACGCCTCATCCGGGAAACGGAACTCTATTGAAAAAATCATCGAAATAATTTTGTCCACCTAGGAATTGATTTTTGACCACTGTGCGTCGGGTCCCTTCTGGTGGGACTCGGTGAGAACGAGCTCACCGAGACCTACCCTCGCAATGAGACCTTCGGAGGCTCGCAGTGATGATCGATCCGATCTTCATCATAAGTGACGAATTGAATTACGGAGCGCTTCGACGCTTCTGGTACGCTCCTGAATAGAGGCGTTGTCTGAACCGAGCCCAATCTAGTTTCCTCGTCTACGCTATGGGAGTCGCTTCGCGTGGTCTGCTCAATAGGAATTCAAGCGGAGCTTATTCGCAATGAATGAGACTCCAATTCATTAGTCTGCCTGCCGAGTTCGTGGCTACGTTTGAAATTCCGATGTTAATCTTCTCCGCAACGAATCTGAAGTATGATGTGCTCAAGAATTTATGTTGGCGATTTTATTCGAAGAGTCCATCCGCACGAGACGGGCCAAGAGGCGAGAGCTGATTAGCGGGTGATGCGAAGAGCGAGCGGGTATGGAGGACAGAAATGGAGACCGTGGGCGTTGCCGAGACACTTTCGTTCGTTCGCGCTTGCACGCTCACGTCCTTGTGCATGCTTTGATAGGCTCTCCTTCCGAAGCATCCAACGGACTAACGGGTATATTCCTCTCCTATTGTCTATCCGAGTTTGAGAAGCTCCTCAAGCCCTGAGTCCTTTCTCTTAGAAATCTCAGCCTATCTATCTTTCAGCTCGCGATGCTCCCCGGGTGGGAGCGCTCTCTCTTAGAGCAGCTTTCTCTCGTTTCGGCCCATCTCGTCCTTCGGTCCTTCTGCACGAACACTCAAGCAGGAGTGAAAAAGCGTATGGAGCAAAAGTTTTGACAAGCCAAGAGAAAAAGGCTCTTTTTCTTCGTACGGGACCCGTCTCTGCCTCTCGTGGTCTTCCCTCGCCTTTAGAACGGTCATTAGCCGTTCCTCTTCCCGCTGCCTGCCGCCGCCGTCGCTATCATCATCGTCCCGCAGTTCCTAGTTGCTGTTCCCCCTCTAAACCATCTAACGCCTTCACAACGATCCAGTTTTCTCCGCCCTGCTCCGACTCCTCATCCGATTCGTTTGGCCAGGGGCTTACTTACGACGCGGCTGACGATGTGATACAAGAGGATTAGAGTAACAACACTGTGTAAGACAAAACTCTTCTCCGCGGTCAGTCCCCTCAGTGCTCCTCCATGCCTCACCCGATCGGAGCTCATCTCTCGAGGCTCGATTTTTCTTCTTCCCAGAGCCATGATGCCTTAGACTCGCCTCAGCTAGACGTATCGAGATGGTCTCCGTATCGCCTAATGTTTAAACAAGAGGCCAACATCCGATTCCGACCTCGACAGCGGGTGTATCTCTTGCTCCGAGTTGACTGTCTCTCCTCGCCGTGAGCGGGCTAAGCGGTCAGAAATTCTTTAGGCGTTTCAACACCTGCAGATATCAGAGATATCGGAATTTCAATCGTCGTTCGACCCTTGAAATGGTTCCTCGCGACATCGGGCGGAATTCTTTGGATTCCCGGTGAACTTTTGCATTTTCTCACGCTTAATACGGAGGCGGGGTCCGTCGCGAACCTCGCGATGAGCCTCAAGCTTCATGGCATGTTCATCCCACTTGGCTCAGGAGGGCAAACGTTCGATTTCAGTCTGGTGAGGATATATCGAGTAGGTTGATTCCCGTCATCGAAGGACTCCAAGTGTCTCCTTGAAGCGATTTTTCCAGCGTCCGAAGAGCGCCAAATTGAGATTTTGTCGTCACACTGTCCCATGGGACGCAATTTCGAATTTCCATTCAAGACGAGCTTTCCCCCTGGATAGTCAACGCACGGCTCCTACAGAGCGTCATCGCCGCTTTCCAGGGCGCTAGGGCGGCAAACCTCATATTTCGGTCGCCGAGTCTCAAAGGCAGCAAACACGTAAGTATCGTGCGATCACCACTTCTGAAGGAATCTTAGCTCCGTTTGTCAGGCAACGGACCCGTCGTCGCCGCGGGACTGGGTACGTCTCCCAATCGACGAACTTGAAGAAGGCGTCGCGTTGTACGACTCCTAGAAGGCTCTGGAGCTGTGACCGGCTCTTACGCCTCATGGTTTCCCCTGGGTTTCGGGCCCGTTGGTCTACGCCATCATCAGCGAGAGCTTCTTCTGCGACTGCTCTGTCGCGATGGGAGGGGGCCTTGCATTGTGCACGCCTCTCTCCGCTATTGATCGTCCAAAAGCAAATCGCTTGCGCCAGCCGAATGGCCCCGAAGGTCATTATAGGATGCAATCGCTCGATTCCGCGGACTCTTCAAAACTTGAACGGAGAAGAGGCGACAGAGCCACACACAGAAGAGACTGGAATGGGAATCGACGAGAAGAGAGCTCCCAGGAAATCTGAAGTGGCGTTTGACAGATAACGGTCGTCGATATTTCCGACAAATGACCCGTGAAGAATCCTGTTGCGTGCCTCCACATCGTCGCCGTTGCCGTCGTCGAAGCGCAAACATTGAATTTTTATGGTTGCGTTCTCTCCTTGCCGTTTATTCCCATCCGAGCGTCTTCCGATCGGAGACGATCGTTGTCAAGTGACTCGCTCTTGTAATTCGAGCCCATCCTAGTGTGTCTGGAGTCTGGACTGAGGAATTCGTCTCCCGGTCTCCCCAGTCGGTGACGAAAACTCTGAGCGATTCCATCGCACTAATTCTGTCCTGTTTGGGATAGAACAGTCGGAACTCCCCGCCGGATCGGGGGGCGGCTTCGTGGGACGACAAAAGTCGGACCACGGATCGTTTTGTGGAAGCCAGTCCGTAGGAATCCGTCCTGGATTACATATATCCGGAGGGAGAGTTCAAGGAGGACCGCCCCCATGATGATCCCACCGAGCTAATCCGTGAGGCTCCGAGAGGCTGCGCAATATTCTAGTGACATGCTACTGTCATAAGAGCTCCTGAAAGCCACGACCATATTGTCGTTCAGTTTTTCCAATAGAGGCTTGAATGTTCCTTCAGATCAGAGAGAGCCCGTAGATCTTCCGTCATTGCAGGAGCGATCTCGAGGAAATCGTGGAAGTCCTCTGGCTCACGGTCACGAAGACTTGATCCGACCTGGTTTATTGAATCCAATGACTCGCGACCTTCGAAGAAATTCCTTCCCCCTGTCCGTCGAGGTAGCTCCGGAATACCGGCTCATTCGGGAATTCAGGATGTCAGAAACGGGGTTCAAGCGGCGCGGAGAGTCTTGCTCGCGAGGATATAAACGAGCTCCATCGGGTATCGAGTTACGATGCGTTGGTCGATGCGCGAAACTAATCGATTTACGCCTTCGAGCCTTGAAGAATCTTGATAGTTTCTAGAGAGGAGTTTCTATGTCTCGAAATATGCGTCAAGGGCGTTTGAAACTGCTCTCTGTATTCGGAAATCCATCGAATCGTTGGCTCCAAAAGTTCTCGGTTGCTCGTCAAGTGTTCCCGAGCCCGTTGAGTCAGCTGACGCATCGCATCAATTCAGCGTACGATTCGGGCCAGCGTGCTGAAACCCAATGAGGTACATACCCACATTGATTAGAGAAAACGTCCAGGCTGTCCAACGGAAGAAGCTTTATTTGCCTTAATTAGATCGAAGAGAAAAATCATCAGCCATTCACATGCTTCCCGCATTTAACAATTCTCAATCAGAGTCGATCTTTCGCGTATTTCCATACTTCCCAGAACTGTTCTCAGAATATGTACAGTATCACCATCTCCGTTCGTTATCGGCATAGAAAAATACAAAGCCCCGAAGCAAAGTCTGAGTGGAACGCTGATGTCGCCCCCACAAGAAAACAGAAGCTGGGCCAACGGTGAAGCGGACAAGTAGAATCGACGAGTAGGCTCATTCGATATCCGTCACTCAATCATTCGATGGTTCCGACTAGTTGTATGTCGCTATTCGCTTGATGGATGTTCCGCGATTGACCCATCGCTCGACCGACCGTCCTCGATGCTGTCGAACGGAAACATCCGGGATTGGTCGAACTATGCGCATTCTAATCGTAGAGTTGCTCCTACAAGGACTCTGACAAGCCCTGAGATCTCCGTTCTGACATGGTCATGACTTGGAACTCATGAGGATTCATTTTCTCCGACCCATAAGTGGTGAAAATCCTTTCCACGCCGTTGTGCTTCGTGTGCTCCTCCCGCTTTTCATTCAACTCGATGAATCCGGCATATTTCATTCATTGCGGCCACGAGCTGTCGGACTCGTTTTGAGTCCTGGCAATCGATTGCGTCGCTCGCTATGGAAATCTTGCTCTCGCTTCTGTTTTTTTAAACACTCGCGGGGGCAACCCTGTTCCTGAACAGATAAGCACGGAAATCACAAACATGCCGACATTCGTTCAAACAGTGTACGTATGTATATTAAAGCCGGGACGTTCCGAGAAGCAGGACGTAGTCAATTAAATTGACGAAAACAGCTGCTTCCTTTTTCCCCGTCTGCCATGCTCCTCCCCCGAAGCGAGGAATACGAATGGAGCAGCAGTCGAAGCTGGGACGCTTCGTCTCCGTATCCTTCATGCTCACTCAGTAGCGTCCGGGTCGCGCGAAATGAAACGATTTCCCCAGCAGAGCGTAGAGAACTCATCGGATCCGTTCAGAAAGCCCATTCCGCTCCGGTTGGGATCTGCGGGGCTGCGTTTTGAGAGAAACGAATCGTCTCTCGAGTACGTGCTCCGGAGATCAAGGAGACCCACAATAATGAAAAAGAAAACCAATACGAACCGATGACGACCGATGCCTATACAACACATCATGGTTTCCTGAGTTCGTTCTCATCTTATATACATGGAATCACAAGAGGGATGACCGTCCGATAGCTTTTCTGAGCCTGGATACTTTACGTCACCGGACGGTCATTGTCAGAAATTACGCGACGCTATACAGTGGATCCGTCACGATCATTGCTATCTAGGTGTTTCCACGACTCGCGGCACCATAATCAACATTCATTTATCTACATGGGACTGAAACATTGTAGAGGCTGAGGAGCTCCGTACATTATATGATGAGTGTAGGGCATGGTTCCTTCAGATACAGATGCCGCTGTTGAGCTTGCTATCATGTGTTCGTCCAACTCTGAACTGCTGGTGATGTAGCCTTTCAGCCTTAGACCATCATCCGGACCTGTTTTGGGGTCCCATTCACCATTTGTCCTTGGTTCAGGGTCAACTCTTCGTCGTTCCCCTGCAACAACATACTGACTCTGTGAGAATATGATTGCGGGGCTCAGAGGATCTACAGCCGCTTTCTCTGCGTTGCCTGCGCTGTATCCCGGCTCCGTCTGCGTGGGCGACAGTCTGCCCGGATATCCAAGGCAATGGATGGGCTTGCGTTTTTTTTCCCCAGCGGAAGTCTCACGCGCGGAGCCCATACGCGAAATGAGTAAGGAATTCTGCATTTCCGCTACAAAGAAACAAGGGTCTTCTGCTCAGAATACCAGGAAGCAACGTAGACCGCATACCGCGGAAGCAGCAGACGCCGCTGCCGATCCACAGACGGGAAACATCACAAATCTCGTGGTGCGGCCGTTGGGGAACAAAAATCATTCGGTATTATGGTCGCGATCTCGTAGGGCGAATTCACGAACAGAGTTCAGATCTCTGAGTGAACCGGAGAGCGTGTTCCTCTCGAGTTGATTCTTTCACTATGAGGACACGCTGATACCGGAGGCTTTCCCTTCCCGCTAACGTTGTACTCGTGAGGCTCCGCCCCGCGGGGAAGTCTCTGCGTCCAGTGCTAGATGGAAGTGTGCTTCATTTCTGCAGTCCATCAAATCAGCTGATTCCCTCCCGGGATGTCGATAAAGAAGCCGAGCGAAGACTGATAGAGTTAGCCTGTGTTCCACTACAACACGCCTAGAGGTCTACTTGAAGAGCAAAGAGAAGACCATTCATGAAAGAGGATACTTACTACTCACCAAGGCAGGATCGTTGGGCGTATACGGTCGGAGGCCTTGGTCCTGGTTTTTGTCCCACAGTGCCTTTTGTGCCGCGCTCGTCTGCAAAACGACACATTGCGATGTGGGGACGGCCTCGTATGTATGTATACGTACGTATGTAGCTTCCATCGCCGCTGAGCCAATCATGCATCACATTTTTCCCTTCGTGCAGCATTCCGTCCAAGCGCGCTGATCCCACACGAAGGCTGTTCAATATATGTACCACCACGTTGAGCTCTGACTGTCTATCCGAAGGCCAGAGCGACTCGCCGGCCCGGCGGCCGGAAGGGCCGAACGACCGACCGACCCACCGGCTGAACACCGCAGTCTGGCCGAGCGAACGGCGGGCCGTTTGTCCGACTGACTGACTGAGTGCTTTCGGGTGACAAACAGGCAGTCAATACCCGGACCTTGTTAACTGTTTGCACGTTCCACGTAACCCTTTGTGTGTGTGTCTTCTAGACTGGACGGAAGGTGCTGGTTCTAATCCCCGACCGTGCGGCAAAGCGTCATGTGGGACTGGCCGTGCGAACTGATTAGTCCATCGTCGACTAGCCCAGACGGTCAGAAGGTCCTGTCAGGCTGGCCGAGTTCAGACCATGTCTTGTTATTCACAGTGTACGGTGGGTTTAGGTGGGCAAACACGGCATCTGCCTAACAAGGCTCTCGATCTTTCTCTCTTGCCTGTCTACCTCCAGCTACATATATACGTACACCGAAACCCCCGGAACAAGAACAACAGCGGCAACAGGAGCGACAACGACGACAAGGGCAAGAGTGTCAACCACGGAGAACCTCCGTTGTTGTTGTCGTTGTTGTTACTAGACGGTATCATTACACGGTATCATAGGTCTGCGTAAGCGGTCATATAATGCCGAGCTACGAATCCCTCAGCCCGGGTTCTCACCTCAACTTTACTGCTGTTATCTTGTTTCGGCTTCACGAAGAATTCGATAGCTCCGAGGAGCAGCGAGAGCAGAAAGCCCCCGAGAACGAAGCCGAACAATCCCGCCACCGGAGAGACTTTCATCGGTGGAGGGGATTCTTCTTCGAGCTGATCCTGCATACAGCGCGAATCGCTATTCAGCCACTTGTCCCGCAGATCGGCGAGAATCCCTGGAACGTAAACAATAGAATTAGCTATGACACTTTGTCATGACAAGAAAACAAGCTCCTCAACGCCTGCCGGGGTCGGAGGACATTCAACGACGACCGATCGAGCTCGTGCGTCGTCGCAATTAGCAACTGATCCCAGTCGCTGCGGGATGATTCATTACTAACTTGTGAGAGGAGAGGAAAGAGTCAGAGACAAGAGCAGAGATCACTGAACGGCTACGGCCTCGCATGATTTTCCAGCTCGCGATACTAACCTGCCTCGCGTAGTCTTTCGATACCCTGGTTGAACATGTCGCGATACGGCGACATCTTCGGCATCATTATCGAGTACGGGGCGAAGTTGGGCGTCAAAACGTAGGCCCGCTTGGTGCAATCGTCGATGTAGGCGGCAACTTGCGATCGCAGTCCGAGGAAAGCGAAGTTGGTCGATACGGCATGAACACCGTCTTCCACCGAAGGAACCGCCCGACCTCGAGGACTACTGAGCATTCTCGAGTAGATGGTCGCAAACTCACCGGATCGTGGAGTCTGTGGAGACAACGAATGGCCATGTTAACTGCCCTCTCGAGGCCATTAAAACACAACTCTGGTTCGCAGGCAACCGCAGCCGCGCAAGCCGGCTGCGTCTTCGGAGGCAACATCCTACATTCTATACTCCATAGCTCCTGTTCATCGTAAAATGTTCGAGATCATGGAACGTATTTCTCCGTTGCCCGATCCCCCCAGCGCTCGGCCGCGTCTGATTCCCTAATCTCGGTCGTGATTGTTTTTCGTAGTTTGATTGTCGTTATCAAGCATACGCGCTTGAGCCGACTCGTTGTCGATGGTGCGTTCCCATGTAAACGACCCGAGCGGCAATCAAGCAAGCAAACAAACAAGGGCGCGCCCTTGCGAGCGTGGGCGCGCGCGGGCCGGAGCTAACCACCCCGCACGAGTTTATTCAAGAGGAAGCGATTTCGTTTTCCGGAACGGCCGCTTATTTGAAGAGCAATAAAGCTCTTTCGCGCTTGAGCTCACCGCGTGATAAAACCGAGCGATCCGGTGCCTGCTTTAGTCCATAAAGAACTCCGAGGGAAAGCAGAGCTACTTCGCCCTCGAGAACGAATTATTGTAGAATTGACTTATCGAGGCCGCCGTTCACTCACAGCGTCATGCTGTGAGCCATGGAGACGGTGCTTTATGGGAGAATGATTTTTGATGGGGATAGCACCTCTGAAGAAGAGTATCTGCCGGCCGGCCGCTTCATTAGAGCCGACGCGTAGCTTCCGACGTGTGGAAGGAATAGGAGGTCGGTCTGAGGCTCGTCCATACAACCACTGCACTCGGCACCCTTTATGAATACATGTACACTTCTCCCCGGTCGAGCGGCTGTATATGCCATGAGTTTATGGCCCTCCGATTTTAATGCCGAAGCCGATGCATAGCTTCATCAGTGAGGCCAAGTTCGCCGTTCGAACGACCGACGAGTCGGCCGTTCGGGAACTGATGTTATTATCATCTCTATCAAGAACGAACAAATTCACGGCTAGTCCCGATTCGGGAGGAGCCCTTGGTGGCGCCAAATGAAATATTCCCGAGAATTTCCGTCTTTCGCTTTTTACCCGTCGCATAGCAACCAACAATGTCAGGCTTTCGAGAGATGCTTGTACGAGTAATAAGATGTGGAATGTATTGCCGGCCAGAGATGTTCCCGAAAGGAATCGGGGTATGCGAGACGGGACCGGTCTAGGGGCGAAGAATCGATTGTCATGAAGGGGGCGAGGAGCGTTCTCCGAGATCCGAGCGAATATCCAGAAACACTTGCGGCCGGCAGAACCGGAAACTCGACTCCTGCTAAATGGGATCCGAAGCGAGAGCTTATCTCCAGAGAAAACATCGGGCCGACCCCGGTCGGTACGAGAACTTGTGGCGAGGCGTTCGCACATTCCGATAAGGTTGAACGAGTGCGTTCCGTCGAATATAACTGAACGCATCTCCATGTGTATAGAATACATGAATATTTTTATTCATGGCTCATTCTTTCATCGTTCCCCGGCCCTCGAGGTCGGAAGTTCTTCTGTGCATGTAACGGGTGCGGCTCGTTTAGGTCTCCGGGTGAGCGGGTGTGGAAGGCGGGAATCGGGGGAGCGGGCGGGTCGTCGCATCGCGGTCGAAACGGGGCTCGGGCGGAGCCTTGAGGGGAGAGAGCTGCAAACTATGAGAATACGGTCGACCCGGAAGAGAAGCGGATAGGGGAAACGCTTACCTTGAGAACTTTTCCCGGGACGACCTCACGAACAAAGCCCACGTCGATTGCGCCGGCGGCTGTGTCCTAGAAGAGAAGCGCGCCGACGCTCAAAAAATATATACGCGCCGCATTTTCGTTTCGTTCAAAATCGCGGTTATAAGAGCAGTAACGCCGCACGTTTTACGACCATTTTAGGAAGTATTTTCTGGTGCTTCTTGCCACGGATGTTCTTTCTGTCTCTACGCAGCTATAAATTCAGTCGTATGACCGCTTTAAGCGGAGTCTCGGCGACCAGAAACAGAATAGTGGAGATATGAGGGTGTGACTACTTCGGTATTTCGAGAGTAGCATGCGAGGGAGTCAGGAGTCTGGAAATATCGACAGTCGATCGGCGGCTCCGATTGTGTCGGGGAGACTTCTCATTTTGAGGGGCTGAACTTTCGAACGTCCAGCTCTCGTCGCTAACAGCGACGACTGTGAAGCAAAGGAGTACATTCTAACCTGTAAGTGCTTCTCGAAAAACCACTTGGAGGCTAACTGACCTGAACGAATCGTTTCACCGTAAAAACGTCCGCACCGAGTCCGAAAACCACGGTTTGAATAATGGCGACGAAAGCGGACACGTACAGCACGGTGATCATTGCCAGGAAAAACCACCATACCAGAAGAAGGAGCTTGCTCGCTCGGGACCTGAAACCGAATATCGTTCAATTCAGTCTATCGACCTCCGCTGAATCGTCATTCCTCGGAAAACAGGCGAGAACCGAGCTCTGTGGTAGATCTTGAGCCGTCCCGAGTCATCTTCTCGCCCGATGCTCTCGACAAGGACGAAATTATAAGACTCGTGGTACCTATTTGTCATTCGACTAATGCAGAGTGAGTCGATGATCTGGAAATCAGAGCTTTCCGTTGCCGACGGTTCCGGTGGGGCATCCCGCGATGAACCATACGAATGAATTCACCACCTAATGGTTCCGCATGCACTTATGAGTCTTCCGTCGTTAGGTCAAGAGCGGAGCGACCCTTCTTCCTCAGCTGCTCGGCTTGCCTGACGACCAGCAAGTCAGCGGAGTATATCGAATGAGAAGACGCTCCGGCGACCGGCGCCCTCTACCTATCTCCTCATACTAAATCAGGCCTGACCAATCTGATTCTGTATTTACATAGGGAATTGCTCGGTGGAGGCTCCGATTCTACTTCTTCCTTTCGTCGTCTGCGGTGGACACAATCCTCCAGAAGCGGAGCGTCTATCGCACTATCGCGGATGCCTGCGTCGTACTCGACAGATCGATTGTCTGATTGGATGCGGACCGCGAACGCTCGAATCCGGCCGCGTAACAAAATCATCGGGGGACTTTCAGCCACATCGTGACGTCACTTACGTCAACCGCTCCGGAGACCCTCGAACGCAAACCCGCAATCTGGACCTGATGACGGCGATGACGTCGAAAGTCAGCTGGACGATTTCCTCGGCCCGAAAATGGCCTCTCGACAAGTGCCAAGAGCTCAGTGGGCTCTCGGGACGCTAGCGGGCAAATGGTCGAACGGACGTCAAGGCGGATCGGTCTGACGAACAAAGAGGACTTTCACAGTGAGTGACCCGAGCGTTTTTTTTCGACGTTGTGAGCAACGATTTCGTATTGTACACTGATGCGGGGAATCGTCTCGGACCGATGGGTTTGAGATCCTCTTGTCTATCGATGCGTCATCTATCGCTGAACGCCGAGGTCCATTGGGGGCGGCGGTGGCTTTGGCGGTGCTCCTGCAGCGGTACCTTTGCGGCGAGTCAGAATTTCCAAGTGATCCAAATCTCCCGCTGGAGCAATCGGCCGTCGTCCACCAGCGGAGGAGCGAGCGCCGTCTGGCCACTCCCGGGAACCTCGAGTGGCGCCGAGAGGTGCCTACCAATGGTTCGCTGTGTCTCCCGACTGCCCGATATCCAGGGGGGGAGGGACAGAAAATAGGGGTCGGGTACAGAAGAAGCGTCAGCTTCCGCCGTATCCACGGAGAGCCAATGAGCGACTGAATAGCGGCTACGGCAGCGTTTATAATAGCTTCCACGCATGCATCCGACTCAGTCCGTATCGCTGAGGGCCTATATATCAACAGCGGCTACTGCTTTTAGTGCTATAAAATATACCGCTGTCATGGCCGACGGCGTACCTTCCCTGAGGTCCTGGACTCCGGCAAAGAAGCGAGCCCGCGGTAAGCCACACGATATTGCCAAAACCGTCGGCGTTCTCCTCGGATGTCGCCATCCTGTTCAGAAAATACGCGAGCACGACGAACGTTGAGTATATGCCGAGAATGCATAGCCACAGCTGCCATGAGAATATGTTGAAGAAAAACGCCATCAACGAAGGCCGACCTGCAATCAAAAGCCAAAATTCAATTCGAGTGCCGCGCGGCTCCACAACTTTCCCGAATATGACGCGTTCAGGGAAAAAGAATAAATGAGGATCATTCCTGATCCTTGATTCCTATCATCGTTCCTCCTCTTCTATTTTCGTTTCTTCCCGTTTCAAGTTGCAGACATATCGGGTTCTATCGGCCACGTCCCGATCCGGATCAACAGGGGCCACATTGTGCAAGTGTGTTCAAAAATAATCGAAGAGAGGGAAAACGTCGTCGGAAGGGTCTCGGCCGAGGTTCGGATTTCCGCTCCCGTGTCTGGGAAACAGAACATACATATGACGTGGATTCGGCGCTGAAAAGCAAAACAACCCATACATGGGCTATTGAAGAATAGCGAGACGAAGGGAGACACGTTCATTCGAAGCAAGAACACGGCGGCGGCGGCGGCGTCGTCGACCAGGGCGGCACCGAGGTCTTTTGAGACCTTTTTTTCTGTTTCACTTTTCCCACTCAGTTGATGTCTTCCGAGGGGCTTCGAAGAACTTTCGAACCGAACGAGGACGACGGCAGCTTCGTCTCCGGTCGCTGGCTGCTCCACCATTTCTGCGTCCTTTAAGCTCCTATGGGCGAACTCTGCCGGCGAGCAAAAGGATGTCTTCCCGATAAAGCAGCGAGCTCTCCCGAAACAAATACAGAGCTTTTCGTACGAAGAGGATTCGACAAGAAAGAAGCCGGTCGGGTCGCTTTCCTTTGTTTTCTCAAAATTTTTCTTTATTCGTTTGTTGCTCGTCCTCGTCGTCGAAAACAGAGAGGATTTCCATCTGGGCTTTCATGCGCCATATCTGCTCCTCCGGACTGTGAGTGTGTTGCATTCCAAGTGTAGTCCCATCGAATGCGAGTCGAGGAAGCTAGCGGAAGGGAGGATCGGGCATAGGGGCTGCATCAGTGGATGTGAACGCACACGGAGGAAACTACTCAGATTCGGACTGCATTGTCGGGTCTTTGGGTCTTGGCTCGCTCATTTTTCTCCCCTTCGGTAGATTCGCCCATCTTTCTGGAACGGGTCTACTGCGAAACTCTCTCCGCAATCTACTCCGGGCACCTGCGTAGATCCAGCATTCTGCGAAGGATTTCGTTACCTCCATTCGATCCCGACTCCACTGTCTGCGGTCTACCGCGGGGAGAACAACCGTCGTGCAGCATGACTCGGCAGCGCGGGAGCAGTCCGCCTGGAGCGCACATTCTCGGGAATGGCCTGAAGGTCTGATTGAGAGAAGATCTGACGCACCCGTCCGCAGCTCCTCATTCGCGACTTTTTTCTCGTCCGTCTCCAGGCCAACCCACGCATGCGGATGTTGAAGCCGTTCGGCATTCTGCGAGACCACTCGGTTCCGCCGACCCTCCGTTTCCCCTTGAGGGTCACACACGGGTACTCTCCATGGATTCCCTTCCGGGGCTCTCAGCTTCGACCTTATTCCACCGGTCTCTTCCTGTTGCGCTTATTCGTGAGAGTTCCGTGTCTCGAGTGACTCTGGATCTGACGTTGCGCCGCGTCACATGCTTGCCGCTTTCCCATGGTCGACTAGGCGTTCATCGACTTCCCTCGCTTTGGAAAAGATATACGTAGGTAGATGGAATCGATTCTTCAGCCGTAGCGGCGGACGATTCCCCGGAGGCAGGGACCTGGAACGCGTAGTTCGCATGCATCACCATAGCTGGTTTTGTTGGTGCCGGCTCGGCAGCCACTCAAACGCGCAAACATCGGGTGAATCTACGCTTTCTCTCCCAGGAAGGTGTCGCATCTGCATTTACATACGCTGCGAGGAAAAAAGGCAGCGCTTACCGCTCGCCCGTCTTGACGAAGCTCGACGCTTCAACGCCCCATTCCTCCGAGAAGTACGACCAAACGGTGAGCTCTCTCGTATGGTAACTGCCCCCGTCCTCCCCACCCCTGGGAAAAGTGTCTGAGAGGGAATCGCATCCGAAAAGTTGCCGCAACCTCCGTCGTTCGCACCTCTGCCACTCCTCAAAACGGCTGAATGACGCTAATTCGCTACAGGTGATACGGTATTCTCCTTCCGCTTTCTTACGCGGCTCCGCTTACGCCGCGTCGGAGCCGTGCCCGCGAGCTGGCGGGTGGTGAGAGAAATGTTTGAGACCGACGACGGTCCCCTCGCTCTACCCCTCTTTCTCCCGGGCTCCTTTCGTGCAGTTCGGGGTTGCTAACAAAGGGAGCTCCCGATTCAAAGGCGACCCGGTGAGCACGAGGAGCTCTGCGACCCGTCGAGCGACCGGGAAACTTCATGATCTGTGAGCGGATGCCAGAGCAAGAATGAGCGCACTGTCGGAATATCGACAGGATCTAAATCGCTCGAATATCATGTGTGTCTGACACCACCAGATCATCTGAAAAGATCCATTATTTGAAAGATCCATCCGAATGTGAGTGGACTACCTTAGAGGACCAGCAGCGAGAAAGGTCTAAAGCTCAAGATATTCCACGAGGCTCGTATATTTTTTCTCTCCTCGATGGAAACGGAAAAGTCCCCTCTTCCAACTTCGATAATGATCCCGCAGCTTGGCTACGGATGGCTCGCTTCTGAAGCTTTTCTCCTAGTCTTTTCCTTCCGCATTCTTTTTTCCCTACATGGGAGTCTGGCAAGACGGAAAGGGATTCTATCGCCAACTTTGACAATACTTTTCCCGCCGGGAATTCTTTGGCAATGAAAATGCGTCAGGCAGCGAACTTCGCGCGTCTGCTGGGTCGGCGTGCAACAAGTTTGAACGGGTAGAGCTTCTGTCAAATCATCAGGCCCGGCGTGGCTCTGTCCGTTCGTGACCGACAACCAACCAACAAGGGCTCATGGAGGCTTTTTGTCCATTCCGAATCATTATATCTGACCATAGATTCCCGATACTCGAAAGCCACAAGGAGAGTCAGCCGCAAAATGTTCCCGGGCAAAAGCGGCCATTCGAAAATAATGAGAACTCCTGACTGCGCCGTCTTCCATATCAGCAGAGCGGCACGATACCGACGAGAAGAGGACGTGATTGATGAAAGTTCGGTCTCTCGCTCAACGATGAACTCGACATACATTCATATCAAGCTTCCTTTCGTCGCAGCGAGGACCGCGGCGAGCCTTTGGCTGTGAGGAACGCCTTGTCTAGAACACTCTTATCAGCATGAGTTGACTGCCAGTTTCGGATAGAGTCAAAGAAATCTGTCTCCTAAGGGAGAGAGACAGGGGGGGCAAAAAACTCTGCACCCAATTCAATGCCCAGCCAGACGAGAATCTCCCAGCACGACACCCGACGGAAGACTTCTTCAAACTCTCGTCTCTGGGGCCTACTACGGTTCGCAGAAGAGAAACACAGCGACGGACGGCCGAAGCAGGAATGAGGAGTCCACAACATGCGCTCCGGATCCATCCCTACTTAGATTCGGCTAGAGCTCCGCTTCCAAGTCATATAGCTCGCCCTATGGACATGCGAGCCCACCGAGAAAAGGAGCCACGACGTATGGCCTCGTCATCTCTTGTTGTCGTTGTCGTCGTTATCCCGCTCGCTCCCTCGTTCCTCCGCCGGCAGGAAGCCGCCCGGCGAGAAGCACGCCAACTCGAAGCCCCAGGAGAACGAAGAACCCAGTGCCAAGGGCGAAGACCTATGCGACAAAAAGATACCGCCAACGATATAGAGAGGAACAGATAGAAGGAGCGCCGAGGGAAACAGATTGTGGCGCAAGTTCACAATTGCCAAGATGAAGTTGCCAATGCGGCCCACTCGCCGGCTCCTCTGCTTGTGTTCCACTGCTTGCTGCCGCTGACTATTCGCGACCCGATTCTTGCCCGTTCCCCGGCCGTTGAGTACTTTACGAATGGCGACGGAGAGAAAAGGGGCGAAGGCACAACGCAGGAAGTCGGTCGCTTCCTCCGCGAGAATTCAGAGCGTACGATGAGGAGACAATGGACCCCTGCGAGGCCAAACGCAGCAGCAGCAGCAAACGTCGTCGACGTTTCTCGAGCGCGTTGGCACACCCCGGGTACTCTCTCGCACTCTGTTGTCTTCCCACGCTCCTTTCTCCTCTTGGAAGGCTGACGGAGCGGCGAACGGAGAAAGTGACATGCCGACGGACCAAAGGACGGACAGACGACACGACGAGATAAATTTGCCCCTTCCGGTCCCATCATCAGCATCTTGTTGAACAGCCTCTGCTCACAACGGAGCGGTCGCTCCGTCCGGCTCTGTTCCTTTGAAGATCGGGTAGACTTGAGATAGCCGAGGGAGATTCTATTTTTCATGACGAGGTCGACTCCACTGAGTGAGTACCGGTCAACAAAGCACGACTGGATGTCTCACGAGCTGGAGGATATCCATTGCTCCTGCGCTCTAGTCGCTCGCTGCCTATGGAATCTCGTCCCGTCCACTAACCTGCATGTGACTTCCGCGACACCACTACGGCAAGATCGTCCATCAAGAAGGGTTGAGTATATTCGACGAATTGTTGTCTCTCCGCCGTCAGGGGGATGTCAGCGATGGCGATTTCCACTTTCTGGGAGCAGAGACGAGAATTCTTAGAACTATCGAACCTCTCTCGCCTTCTATCTATAAATGGAAGGGGCCAGATGCTCCGAGACTTGACGAGTTTATTTTGGAAATGTCAAAAGGAAATCTCGTGGGGGATCGAGTTGATTCCCAAGTCGCTTTCGGAAAGATGTTCGATAATCTAGCAAAAAGAACAACTCCGTAGCTTACCTTGTTTATAACTTCAGACATGAGACCACTCCACGAGCCGTTATCGGTTCGGCCGCCGGTGTGGGAGACAGCGTGGATTTTGTACGCAAACGGTACGACACTTGCCAGCGCCTCGAGCAGCTCGGGAATGAATCCGCTGTAGTCGGAGTCGCTGCCGCGTTCCAGCATAAGATACGGTGGACTCTGCGGACGACGTGTTTGAATATTAATCTACATATACATACATTCGGCTCGAGCACGGAAAGAAGAGCCGCGAGGAAAAGAGAGAGGCAAAAAGACAGACCGACTCCGCTCGAAATCCTGATATGACTCAGCTCGCCGTCCGGTAAAAAAAGAACGACCGGTACCTCTATTTTTACATTTCCGGCCGATCCGAGCTGGCGGCCGCCCGTTTGCCCATTTCCCTGTCAGTCTCTCTCGCACACGAGAAAAACCCAGGAACACCCCCTACAGGACTATGAGAACATCGTTCCTGCTCGGCCGGTTGGTCGGAGCAGGGCAGACAGGACAGCGGAACGCACGTTCCACCGTACGTATTTTACGGACGACAGCCTGCGCGAACTATTCACACATGCCGAAGACGACGTCGATGACGCTGGTCCTCATGCATGTTTATTAGGTGCCTGATTGAAGGGCGCGTAACATGTCCTCTACTCACCAGAACTCCGCCTACGGAAATTTCTTTTGCAGGTGTGATGGCTCCAGGAGCTTTGATCTGTGGGAGAGCTTCGGGCTTGTCGGTGAGGGTCAGGCCTTTTTTCGGGGACCAGCTCCCCAATTTCACATGGCCCAGATGGGAGCCGTGGATGACGCTGATGATGGGTTGGAGTCTGCTACCATCGGCGAGGAATTCGACCGGGCCCGTCTGACCTTCCGGCAGTTTCACCTGGGGGTACACGACGATTGTTTCACACGGACTGTCTCACGCGCACAGTAGCCAGATCGAATGAAGACGTCGGACTTCTCCAGAAACGGAGGAGAAATTGGTCAGTCGTGACCCCATCCTTGACTAAGGAAAGTTCATCGTGTCTCGGAGCGTATCTTCCGCCTTTATTTCCCCTTCGGCATCGATGCGTTTGTTCATCCGCCCTTGCGCCTCCACTTCGCTCGGATCCGGCCGAGCATCCATCTATCTCTATCCAGTCCCTGATTTGTGAATGTCTCGGGGTATGACTCCAGCTGCGCTGTTTTCAGCTGCATTGTGCCCTCGACCTGAAGGGAGATCAATGAGGAACTCCGGCAAACAACGAGTCTAGAAGTCACCCCGTGTTCTTTGCAGATGTCCGGGGCATCTGCAACGCTTGTCTAGTTGCTGCGAATAATTCAACCAGCGAAGGCCGTCGCCGCTAGTGCAGATGCCGGACCGGCTGCTACAGATGCTGGTGCACCTGCTGGCTCACCTGTTTGAGGAGGCCGGCCAGGTATTCGCCTTGTTCGAAGACACGTGACTGCTCCATACAACTGAAGCCCTTTCTCCCTTTGGAGTCATCGACAAGGTCGTTGTCGAGAAGATTGGGTTTGTCCTTGAGCGCTCGCTCGTAGTCCTTGAGCAGCGCGTTGACGGCGTCCAGGAACAGATAGCTCTCGGTTCCTTGGTTGTGGAATGACGTTCTGGATAGGGATGGATGAAAAGTTTCGGAATTAGAATTTATATCCGTGATAGCTCTCTCATTTTTTTGCATGATGTGATTCGCAGCGCCTTCAGGGTTTTTCCAGTCTGCTCGGCTCCCGTGGTCCTACTCCACGGGAATCACCCGAGATTCGGCAAGCGAAGAAACCCATATCGAGCCGTGTTCAACCCCGCAACGGGCGCTCTGAAAGCGCTCACAGTCTGACGCGCTCTCGACGGATGCCACCGAAAAGTCTTGCTACTCCTCGCTAGGGGTTCCCGGATACGCTTCAGAATCTGCGGCGTGCCATGGAAGCTCCCTGAATTCTAATCCAGTGCATGGACGTCGCGCCGCTCAGGGCTATCTGGAACGAAGTTCCAATCCATACGGCGAGCTGCAGGAGAGGTTCAACGCGTGGACTCGTCCATTTACGTGGAGCAGGCATCCAATCTCAAGCCCGACTCTCCACGCAACTGAATTCGCAAGTCCGTCGGCTCGCCCGTGAACGTCCGAGTGACATGCTTACGAAATGCTGCTGGCCCGAGCCAAAGGAGGAATTGAAAGGAGCACTAACGAGTCGAGCGACCATCGAGTCCCACGTCGGTCTGTGATAGGAGGTTCGGGAGGAATAGGAGCGACGGATACCGCCATGAAAGAGTATGGAACCTAAAAAAGAGCGGAGCAGCACCGCGAACACGGAGTATCGGAAGATTCCCGCAAATTCCCCGTGAGAGCGGACGAGACAATGCCAAATATGACGTAGGTCCGCGTGACCAGGCCGCCTGGATCTGTTCCTTGCCAAGAGCTCATTGGGAGGTACAGCAATCAAATCTGCATCGCGGACCAATGCTCGCAAGCTGCTGCACTTCACAGAAACAGGGTGCGGAGTCGTCTTCGCGACAACCGTCGCAAATGTTCGTCCCCACGGGACGTATTTAGGGTGGAATCAAAGCAGGGAGCCTTGTTTTCCGTAGGCTGTCGCAGCTGGGGGTCAGAAAGCCATTCGGAGAGGGTCTCCGAGGAGAATAAGTGTACTCGCTCGCCAGGTGGAATTTAGCACTTAGTATTCCGAAGAATCACCCGTTGACATCAGTCGCGAATTCCAGACGTGCGTCACCTAAGTACCTTCGAGCCTAAATTGAGGGAGAAGCCCGGCGAGCACCCACACCGGAATGGATCGCTCCGACATGTGGGTTGAAGAGCAAACGGATCACGAAGTGCACGGATTCCCGACTCGGTGTTCCGTGAACTGCGACGGGATACGGCCTACCGAAGCGTAAGAGTTCGTTCCAGCTGATTAGTCTGACGATGGGAATTTCTCGCACAGACCTCGATGCATGAGGAAAGGCTCAATCGAATGACGCGCGAGCTCACTGCCGGAAATGCTCGCCGTATCATGGAATTTTCGGAACTTTACCGCAGCAATGCGAAGAATTGGGTAGGTATTTATGCTCATGGAGCAGCGAAAGTTCTGGGTGGCACTTCGCTCGCGATCCTCTTTGTGTTCCCTTTCCCGAGCTCCTGCGAGAGACTGCCTCGGCATTCGCTGTGACTTGTTCGAGTGTTATCGGTCTCGAGGAGAAACAATGCTTCAATTTCCCTCTGTAGTTCATTTTCACAAACAGGTTCAGAGTAACGCCTCTCGGCAACGAAGAACTCATTGTTCTTGTTCCTCATGGGAACGCGCAAGTGTGACTTCGGTCGAATACTGGAAGTTTGCTGTCATGAAAACAAGTGAACAAACAGAGCGGAAAGCCCGCATACTTCACTCACCTATAGTTTGGATTCTGCATCATCTGCTTCTGAAAGCGAGTGACATGCGGGAGCTCCGAGTCCACTAGCCGGAAGGCGGTCACATTGAGACTGCTTCCGGCATCACGGAATCGGATGTACTGCCAAAAGTCGTCCGTAACCTGCAGAATACCAATTCGCAATTTAAGCTCATCATCGAGTACGCGTCCGCCCGGAGCTCACTCGAGGGGCTCATCGAGCCTAATCCGAAATATACTCACCAGGTTAGCGAGCATGAATTGAATCTTGAGGTTCTTGAAGCTCTTCACCTCACCGATCATTCCTGACAGCACAGTCTTCACCAGACTGAGCTTATTGACATTCAGCACGATCTTCTCGATGCTGTCAGGTCGCAATCGACCCAATGACGAAAGTTCCAATACTGCATCGCTGGCTTCCGCTTCTGTTTTGACCCTCATCGTCATCGAGATCTTCACTCCAGAGTTCTGTATCGCCTCTGCGGATTATCGGATGAGCATTAGAAAAGACGGGGCGAACGCGTTGGTGGACGAGAGGGAGAAAAAATGGAAGGACCATTAGAACACAAATCATTCGCATGTGCGAGACAGAGGTGTACTTTGTCGGGCGCGCTGGTCGGGCGATTCCGCCAGATGTTATGGTTGGATTGTGCGTAGGAAGAATATGCCACACTCAAGCCTGCCTGCCAGCCACCCAGCCAGCCAACAGCTAAGCCCGTCGAGCCCGAACGCAGAAACGGGGCAATTCGTAGCTCTCGACGTAGGAAACCTGGACGAACTCGGGCCGCAGAGCTTCGGGTGAGACGGGAAGGAGCGCGTTAAGGAGGCAATGTCAGCACGTAGTCCACGTCGAGCTAGAGTATCCACCCTCCACGGCCGACTGCGACCATGATGGCAGTGAGACAAGGGCAGATTGGGAGTAGAACGAAGATTTTCAGGAAGCGTCCGCCGACCAGAAACCCTTGTACGCCGTCTCCTGCTCTCATTCGGATCATTGTTCTCCGAAGTTCCGAATAATCGCTTTGACTCCGCTCGCTCCTACCAGAATCTCGAGCGAAAGAGCGATGCAAACGAGCCGTGGAGACAAGCGACAGCCTAGAGGATAATCACGGGCTGGAGAAGGTCGAGATAGAAGAGGATCTAGGCCGGAGACGAAAATGGTACGTTCAGGACTACGCACAACCGACCGTAAGACAATCTACCGACGACGAGGAGAACAACGACAACCGGAAGAAAAGCAGCGGCGAATCTGCTCAGCCCAAAAAAAAGAGAATAGAAGAGAAGTCGGTCAGCCAACTTATGGGCTCCGGAGTGGAGAAGTCTTCGTCAAAGTGAGCACAAAAATCACTTCCTTCCACTTAATCGCCATTTCAGTCACGTCTTGCCGAATCCGCTCTCTGTTCAATTCGCGTTGGAGCACCGCTGGCACTCTTGCGCCCCTCGTATCCTCTTTTCTCGCGCTCGTTCCCCTGCATTTCCTTTTCCCTGCTGGCTATACCGTTCCTCGTCCTGTTTCATAGCGTTTAACGAGCGGCTTTTCTCTGCTCCAACGAGCAGCAGCTGGAGAGAAAAAATAAAGCGACCGCAAACAAAAAGCAATTCACCGTCGAATGCGGTGATTTCTACACTTAGTTCAAGATATCACGTAGGGGTTATTCATCATCCGAGAGTTCAACAATTCTGAGCCGATACCGGTACGGAGCGACGAACAGATGTTTTTGATGTGAGAAGCACAGCGACGACGTTCCCTGAGCATCTCGTCTCATTGACCGGTCTTTCAGGCTCACTCATTCAGAAGCAAAGGATCGCGATGGAGCCTCATACATAAGGCTGCTATCGCTTGCTTGTTTGTTTGTCTCTCGCTTTTCCCGAGGGAGTCATCGCGGACTCTGACCCTTATGAGTCGATGAGCTGTTCACTTACCCAAAATATCTGGTGATGCCAGATCGTCGAAAATGTAGGCAACCTGCTGCCATTTGTAACGCCGTAACAGCGACGCAACGGTGTCGGAGAGAGGAACGTACGTACTAATGCCGAACTCGGACGTCGATGCGGCAGTCGTCGACGAGGCCGAGAGCGAGTTTGAACTCGAGGGCGATGACAGGGACGAGGCGGATGACGACGATGATGACGATGAACTTGACGAAGTTAGAGAAATCAGCTGACTGCTGACGAGAGGAATGTGATAATGGGACGAGAAAGAAGTGAGCATTTCGCGGATCACCGCCGGCGAGCCCGGTGGTATGACGAACGCCAGCGCGCCTTCCCTCATCAGTTGACAGACTGCAAAGAAAGAAAAATAGACGACATTACGGTCACAGGGAAAAGAATCGGCTGATAGCAGGTTCTGTCTGTCATTGGAGTTGCGTTCACTCTATCCATGGCCTGGCGTTCGGGCGGACGAGCTGTCGTTGGTTCCTTCCCTCGCCCGCCCGGTCAGTCAGTCGGGCAGCCGGTTCCTTGCATGGTTACCCTGACATTGTTGGACACTTTGCCTGACAGCCTGTTACTCGTGTGACGAATGCGGGGAAAGAGAGTTGACACGAGGTGATAAACTTCGGAGCAAAGCAGCAATTCAAGATGATGCATGCGAGCAGGAATGACTTCCAGCAGAATGACTCTCAACTAGATTTCAGAGCACTCGGAGCTCGGGAATCAGTGCTCGAGCTCTGAAGGCTCATCGTCGAACCTTGGAAGCGCGGGCTCTCGAGGTCGCGTCCCATCGCACGTTCAGAGAATATTTGACAGCAAGAAGCACGACAATGGTATGATACGATCGAAATATGTAGCTACACGTGTTTACGCACGGTAGATATGATACCAGTGCCTCGAGAGTGGTCGAGATGAACGTATTGTGAGGGATTTGTAAGGGATTCTCTAAAACCTAATTATCTTTCCGCTTCCACAGCACGCATTCGGCGAGAATCATCGGAATCTATCGATTGATGACGAGGGAGAGTTTCACATGTGATTCTTATTGCGATATTGTCAGGGGGTGGTGCTCCCATCCGGTGCATATTTATCGTCGTCCAGAGTTGCTTCCAAGTCTCGAAAACTCGAGCTTGCATCTCGAATAATTTTATCCAGACCATCTCTGTGGGCGTTGCCATATTAAACTGATGATGAAGAACCTCGTAACTCATAATATTCCACAGAAGAAGTCCGCTCTCGGAATTCCCCAAAACTTTTGCCAAATGATAGCGCCCGCCCTCTACTATCTGAGCTCTGCGTTTGGCCGTATGGTGTTAGCGTCGAATGATCACATCCTCTCTTACTCATGTTATGCCTCAATCGATGATCCGGGTCTGGATGATTTTTCCCAGATGGAGACGTGGGCTCGCAAATTTCCTTCCTCGGGACGAGCTCGGACGGGGAGAAATTAAAGACACGATGTGAGTTTTGCCGTCGAGTTGAGGAGTCGAATTAGCTCTGACCCCGGCGACGAAATAGACGAATAGGGAGAAGCCGACAGCCGAACAAACAAACGAACAGACAAAGCAATCAGCAGTTTGTGTGATGAAACCGGGGGGTACTTAGCCGAGCCGAGTTGGGCGTCGTAACGATTAACTTTTTTGGTAGAAATTACCATTTGCTCTGACTCTCGTTCCGTGTCGTCTCGGTAGGGATTCTCGGTGGGGGCCCCGGTGGGGGTCCCCGGTAGGGGTTCCTGGTACGCTAGGGGTCCGGTGGGGGTCTCCGGTAGGAGTCTCCGGTAGGAGTTCCCGGTAGGAACACTCGTCGAGGATGGTAGTCGTCGTTGATGCCGGCGTCGCTTCGCAGTGGTAGTAGGTCGCATCGTTGGCGGCGGCAATGACAACAGCGCTTGTAGCTGTTTTCGGTCTGAGTCGCTCACAAGTCTCCTTTCGGCATAGCGTTTTCAGCCACTAGACAAAGCTCGCAACGACGGCAGTTAAGCTGATTAGATCGTTGAATCGTTCTTCCAGCTCGAAGCTCGTTGGGTCCCCGCTAGCGGAGTCTAGGAAAGCCTCCATGATGACGGTCGTCGATTTGTCGACCCGACGAAATACGATGACCATGAGCGGATCCGGGCGTGGGCAACATTCGAACGCAGCGAGCAAAGATAGCTTTCTCGCTTTTCTTTGTCCCGTTGTGGTCCATTGAATCCCGTTCACTTCCGGCTCAACTTCCGGTGAGGTGTTGCGGCGGCGGCGGCCTTCCAACGGTCACCTCGCTCGGCCTCTCTACGTGTACGGCCTGTTCGGAGCCCGGCGTGGCTGGCGACCGCTACAGCATGGCCTGCTGGCCAGTTGGCAAGCGTTCAGAGCACTCTCGATCACCCGCTGGTGGTCTGTGAGCCGATACATCGCAAACCTTACGAGAACTGCAACAGGGCCATCGGGGCCATGGAGGAGTCTCGCCAAATCAAAGCGCCTGAGGATCGGTTTCTTCATTCGATGGAGGTCTAGCCCGGTCCCTGATTGGATGCGGGATTTCGGAGCGCGCCGATTCAGGATACAATTTATCGCCTTAAGGATCACTCGCTGAACTACGATTTGAAATTTACGGAAGACGGCTCTATAAATTATCACTCCAGATGGCTCGACATAATCGAGTTGCTCAGCGCGTGGTTGGAGGCAGCTTTGGGCCGGCTACCAGGTAGATCCGGAAATCGGCTCCGAACAGCCGCACCTGAACACGAGATCGATTACTTCGAGGAATTTTTTTCGAATGAGCCTTTCAACAGGAGAATCGAACGGGAAACTCCGAATGAGGATTATGAAAGCAGAGCGCTCTGGCTTCCTTTCTGGGAATCAACGAGGAATCCGGTCTTCCCTCGGGCTGTACCTCGAATCCTTCCCGACTTCATCGACGCGTAAGAGGATATGTATCCGTCGTTGCCTTTCGCGAGTAATACCGAGTATTCTCCGTCGTCGAGCGGGAAATCCGTATTCATCCTATGGTTTCGCCGTGTTCAGATGCTGCAGATGAGCAATTCGTTGTTTTGCAGATGGCTGGCCATCCTGCTGATCAGATCTGAACAAAAAGCTCATCGCCTGGCTTTCATCGTTAATCGTCTCTGATTCTCTCTGCTGGCTCTTGTGGTGATCCATCGAATTCATCAGTCAAGATCAGTCGGGATCGTCGAGCCTGGAGCGTTGTTTTCGCTTATCAACTCCAGGAGGCTGTTCCGTCCGCACTAAGGACGTCAGAGAAGGTCCTTTCAGCGATTCGTTCATTTCTCTCTGCCGGCTTGTTGAACAGCGGGCGCCTCCACTTGATCAAAGTAAGCTTTTCCCTCGTTTTCTGCTCCACGTCCTCTCGCGGCTATTTATTGGCTAGCTGGATAGACAGACAGATAGATGCTTTTGTCTGCGTTCGTGTGTGTGCGTGAGCGGCGATGTGATTAGCGGAGCGAGTGGGTTCGAATCATTTTATCGGGGTACGTTTCCCTCTATCTCAAACTATGAGCTCCTTCTCTGCTAACAAATAAAGTTAAGACCCTTGCGTGCCGACTGACCGACCGACTGAGCGAGCGAGCAAGCGACCGACGCCGACGGCCCACTAGCCCGTCCGACCCCGACGGCCGGATCTTTCGGTGGATCTGTTTTCTGCCGAGAGTGTCTTACCGAAGACGCAACTCATCGACTATACGATTATTGCATCGTTCTCTCTCGCCACCTGGAGCTGCCCAGATAGAAATGACTGGGTCCTGTCTTTTATCCCGATTCCGAATACTGACCTGCCGTGACTATTTGCAAATGATCGGCTCTGGAGAGTTTCTTGACGATCATATCCACCTCCATGATTTTACTGTCGAAGTTCTTGAGGGCGTACTTGATGATTCCTTCTGTGACCTCTTGTTTTGGCAGTAGGATAGTTCCTGCAATGAGACATTCAACAGCAATAATTAGACGACCGGAGCAGGAGCGAATAATTCAACATCGGATCACTCAATAGATTGGAAGCACGTCGCCATGATGATCGTAAACTCGATGAGACAGATCTGGAACGTGACTTATAAAGTTTGAGAGCGTTGTGCAATGCATCGTTCGACCGACCAGCTGGGACCGCCGGACGCCATAGAAACTTCTCCCCGCCGGACGATGATAACCGATAAGCTTGAAGGAACATCAATAACTAAACAGCACAGTCTCCGCCGACCACTGGGGGCCTGAGTCGCGGATTCTAGTGGTCCGCTTTGTCTGAGACCATCATTATGTGTTGATACAATAGATGATTTAGAGCGTCTGCTAGTGTGGTCATTGTAGCCGCGTCGGTTCTGCGGGCGGGGATGACAGACCTTGGTGGTGGGGGTAGAGGGTGGACGTGGGGACGGAGGCTAACAGGAGAGAACGACGGGCTTCGCTGTATGGTTAAAAGAGGCACATTACCGGCTGAACAAACGCTCCGCTCCCAGTTGGACCCCAGGTGAGTGAATGCAGAAGGGAGTGAGCAGAGCCTCATCATCATCATTTCAGGAACTTGGATCCTGCTGCTCGTACGATTCAGCCCTCGAGAGCGGCCAACTAGCCAACGGACCGGTCAGAAGCACCTCCGCGGTCGTGGTCGCCTCAGATAAAGCCGTGCAGAGACGATGGGACCGAGGTGGAAGAGAGCTCTTTCTGCGTCGCCGTCTTTTCAAACCGAGTTGCCTCCGACGATCTCCCTCCACCCCTCCCCCCTTCTTGCTTCCGAAAAATCGCAAACCTTAGCTTGAACTCATGCCCCACAGCCGGCTATCTCGCGCCTATTCCCAGGCTCCCTCCTCCCGGGGTCCCCTGCCGCCAGACCCGCTATTCCGCTTCAACGTTGTCCTGCCGTATACTTCGCTTCGCCCCCCCCTCTCCGTCCCCCTCGACGTCTTGACCCCCATTATCATTTTGTCCACTCCAGCGTGCTTCTCATTATGCTCTGGCTCCCGTATTCCTCTGAGCCGCTGGAGCTCCTCTATGGTCCTGCTCCTCCCATATTCCTCACTTGTACCTCTGCATCGTTGACGATCCTGCAGAAGTACCTTCACCGTACTCCAGCGTTTCCCTTTGCCGTATTTCGGCGTTCCTTTATTGTCGTCCGCTGCGTCTCTCATTATGTATTTCCCCATTCTCTCGCTCGGGCGAAGCATCCTCTTGCGACCCCCGCCCCCCACAAGTGTCCCAAGATATCCATCCAAACGTCGTTCTCCTGGCGCAGTAGTCGTTCCCCGCCATGTGTCGTTCGTTATCCCGCTCCTTCTTCCAGAACCCTCTCTTCGCCTCTTCTCTCTCCTATTTAGCCGGTTTGTCGCCCACCGGTTCTTCTGAAAGGAGCGTAGCACCCTCTGAAGGGCCGTTTCGTGATTTGTTCTCCCGAGTAGTCCATCCTCCTCTGCTCGTCCGTTGGTCGGTTGGTTTCTCGCCTGGTAGGTGGTCAGGCGGCAGCTGAAGAGCTAGCTCAGACAAACCTCAGTTTTCCAGTTGTCCGTCTTGGCCGCTCTCGCGAAACTTTTGTCTTGTTCGAAGCATCGATGTGCGTCGCAAATGAGCTTCGTTGAGGGCAGACTGACTCGGAGGAGATCGTTTCTGGGAGGCTCTTTCACGTTTGCTCCTTGTCTCATCGGATGGTATCATTTGCCGCCTCGTTTCTCATCTTTTCTCAAAAAGCAAACGTGAGAGATGTGTCCCTTCGCCGCGGCTCCTGGGGAGCAATTTCTCGCAGACAACCGGACGAAAGAACCCGACGAAAGCGGTCGCAAACCCACTGATCGAGCGTCCGAGTCAAGGAAGGCAGCGATGAGCCAGCCAGCCAGCCAACCGAGCGAGCGACCAGCCAACAAACAGTATAAAAGTTATTGGGCTCCAGCGCAGCGTCGACTGCCTTTGACATTTGACAACAAATGACCGAACATTTTACGGCACGATGACGCTGAAGGGCCCCCGTCCTCTCCTTCCCCGCTCCCTCCGCTCAAGCACGTTTACTTTCCAACTCAACGAAACTGCTTAAGACCGGCAACGGCCATCATTTATAATTTGATGCGGACTGTGGGCTCAAGCGTCGTCCGGAGGAAGGTAACGATGAATTGGACGGGAGTCCGCTGAGAAATGGACAACGAATCGGAACCGCTGGCAACGTGAGGAGACCGCTGCATGTCAGACAGCATGTTACTCGGCCTTGAGCGACTTTTTCGAACGGGAGCAGTTCAACAGCCCCCGTTTGCTGAAAGAATAGAGTGCTCGATCTAGAATGGGGCTCCATTGATTCGGAGGGGTTCCCGAGTGGAAGAACGGAAGTCTTTTCCGAAAGAAGGAAGTTCAGCCGTTCGGAAAGAAACTGTAGCAACCTCCGAACCGACGGAAACATGATGCGACACGTGAATGCAAACAGTTGGTCAAGTAGGCGACGAACGTGACGATAGAATCTGACTGCGTCACCTTATTTACATATTGGTGTTTTCCTACCGCAGCAGGTTGGACACATATGCAAAACAACGAACGCTCGTCTGCCCGCCCTCGGGAGAGAGGACGCTACAGAAGTTGGGCACGATGGTTTCTTGCTTTGCTTGAGGCGCAAGTTTCCCTCTAAAAATATTCGTGCTCGCCCCGAACTCGAGTGAACGAGCCATGCTCCGGGGCGAGGGCGCGGAGGGAAATCCGGAAGAAAACGAACACATGGAATCGAGCAGTGGAGTGGAAATCGTTGTCTCTTATCCCCTCCGCTATCCAAACGTACTTCCGAGCGAGCAGGGATGACACACCGAACAAGGGGAAACGACCTCCGTCTGTCTCTGCGGTCGCCCGCTTTCTATGTGTACGTCGAAGACTGTGCGCTTTCTACTGCTTGCGTCTGAAGTTGGTGGGGTTTCGAGTGGCTCGGGCCGGCTCCCGTTTACCAAAGAATGGCGAACACAAAGTGGGCCGAACGAGGGGGAGAGCCTCCCAATATGAAATGCATTGTTGTGAAGGCTGAGTGGCTGACTGCTTGGTTGCGTGGTAGGTTGCCGGGCATTATTCCGCTTTTCTGGAGCAGCAGCAGCAGCCACCACAAAGCTCACGATGGGTAGAAAAGGCACAAAAAAGGAATGGAAAAAATTCGCCCCCGACGAAGACGCGGCCGCCTACAGCCAACAGGAGCCTCAATGGGCGGCTGGGAGAGCGAACGTCACCAGAGCTACGAGAGAACTCCTGATCAACTGGTAGAGTCGTGTTGACATTTCATATCTTGAGTGTCGTTATTGGATTACCTCAGGCCCGACGGAATAAAATTTCCATCCGTCGACGACTTTATCGACTACGTGGATCTCGTCGTCTCTCCGTTCGACAAGTTTGCATACGCATCCGTCTGTGCGCGCGTATGTCTGGTCGGGGACGTGGTGACGCAGCATGGCTGTAGGCACGCAGCTGGGAACGAGTGAGGCAATGAATTCCAGAATTATTGCATGGGCCACGAGCACCGGACGATTGCGAAGTGTTCATGATTTATGGTGGAAGGTCATCCTTTCGTTCTTTGGTTCATACAGGACCATCGGTCTCCGAGCGTCGGAGATTCCATCATAGAGTCGAGGCGCTTATTAGCCTTCAGATTCAATGGGAGAATCCGACGGTACTTTCAATCACAGTACCTGCATGAAGCCTTCATCCAGATAGAGGGACTCGGAATCCGGGGCCGCTGCTGAATTATCATCATTTATCTTGGAATCTCACCACTGATAAGCTGTGAATAAACTAACTGAATGAAATAATGAAAGAATTCATACGCATATGCAGCTACTTCGAACTTCGGGTCTCTGAATTTGGATGGATGTCCTCGAGGCGACGCTTGATTCCAGGGAATTTTTCAACGAGAGCGAAATTCTAGTCTCATGTACATAGATCCGGCCGAGAAAGCTTTATAACTCCGCTTTTCGCGGAGGGAGTATTCAGCATGCACCATAGCGCGTCTAATGAATGCGAGAGATGACTTATTGTTCGCGAGGACAGAAATTGAGTCCGGGCGGTAGGTGACTCTAGTCAGATTAGACGAGTGCAATTGTCACGTCTGCTGACACGGCTGAATAGGGCAGGCTGCATCCGTACTCAATTTGAATCGTTCCTACAACGGGACGAGACCCAGCACCCACAGAGCCCACGTGAGGGGGATGCGACGCAGAGCCGATTCGAACTCGCTACTGCTGGCCAATACAGAGCGGTACAGAATCGGAGAACATAGTTTTCAGGGTGTTCCGAAGAGGGTCTTCGAAGTCTGCGAGTTCGGAGCCCAGGCTCCGGAGGGAAAGTTCGAGGATTTGCGAAGCTAACTGACATTGACGTTGACCCCTCGTCCCCTGTCACTTTTGCCGATCCGAAATTCTAGAGTCTTTGACGTTTCCGTCTGGCGCTCCGTCCGTTCGTATCCCAGCCTGTTCCGAGCAGAAGTGGAGCGGACCTGGCGTGCGCGAGGACCGTTGAGCCGAAGAAGCAGCAGCTGCAACACAGGTCGCAGCGAGGCGAGAAGCGAAAGCCGCCCTTAAAGCCTCGCACCCCCGAAACCCCGTCAAGCGAGAAGCATTCAGGGTAATGATTGCGAGCGAAGTCATTCTTGAGGTTTCCCGGACGGAACGTTCGAGCCAGTCGCAGATATGCAGTCCTAACAGACTCTCAAAACGCGACGTCGCCGCGAGATAAACAAAATCAGCGCCCGATGGTTTCGAAATGGCGCACGGCTGAAACAAACAAAAGACCGCACAAACCTCCAGTCCCGCGCTTTCCGCTCGGCTCGCAGGGAAAGCTAAGCGGTGCCGCATTTACGCCACTACGCTACACCCCCCCGCCCCGGACTCGCGAAAACTCTCCGCGCGATAAGGACTGCAGTATCGTTCGGTATACCGCTCCTCTCACCCGAGACTGCACTGGTGGATCGAGGCGCTGTAGGTCAACTTCCACGACAAGGAGTGAATAGAACCGCAGGCGACGAAATTTTCCCATTTCGTGCCGCTCTCCCTACCCGGCTTCAGACACCGCATCTCCTCTCGGAATGTCGGCGCCTGATGCGATAAATTCGAGGATGCGGCGTCATCTTCATTTGGAACATCAATCCGACAATTGACGCATCGGTTTCGACTCCACTGAATCCCGATCTAGAATTCGTTCCCGCGTGGACGAAGAATCGGGCGCTCGCCCGTCTTCAGTCGAATTGTCTATGAATATTCGCAAGCTGATCATTTTTCCGCATCTCACCCAAATTCTGATCAGAGGAAAGATAGAGACGCTCGCTTCTCAGAAATTTGCCGGTCCTTTTTTCCCATGACAACTCATTTTTTCCATTCTTCTCCTGGCTCCCTGCGAACATCTGATTGGATTTATTATGTTTCCCTTCCGTGCAATCTGACTCCCTTCATCCTCGTGTTCCCAACCGTCGGGGTCCCCTTTGCGGCTGTCGTACTGTCAGGAAAGGAAAATCGGGACGAAATCCTATTGAACAACAACGGAAACAGCAGAGGCAGTTACAAGACTCCGGGCAGATATATCTGTTGAGCTCCGAGTTTGAAAGTCAATATGGATGGCAACGGAGACAGACGGCGTCATTGGGGGAGAGCGTCCTCTTCCATTCTCCGCCCGCAGCCCCGCCGTCTGGGGATTTGATACCTTTGACATATTTGCTCGGCTCCCTGCTCGCTCCATAGCATGCTTGTCACACGCGGAGTATTTTGTCTCTGTTCTTCTCCTCGTCCACGCTTCTTGTCCGTCAATCGAACGTCGCCGTAATTTTGGGGCTCTCACGACTCATCCATTGAGTCTCGGAGTCTCGACTCTCAGCCTTTCGATGATTCCCTCCATCCCACCGTTAGACGTTTCTTCCTCAGGATTCCCGCGAACTTCTTTGTTTTTTTCTCCTCGCTGCGCAGAATCTTCCTCGTTCGTTCACGCGTTCTTACGTCACCTCACTACATGTCGGGCTTTCGTTCTCCGCTCAAAAACAACAATGGCAGCGGGGAAGATGAGTATGAGGATCGGTGCGGGAAATTCTGCTCGTCGACGGACGTGAGATTCAGGATCCGCCGACGCAGAGATGAGCTCAGATAGTTGGGGCTCAGGCACAGATTCGCTCCACAGCATCGGATCCATGCACTGATGGCCTTGTTCGAAGTTCGCCTCTCGTCTCCGGACGTTTGCTCGGTCTAGCGAGCGAACGGAGCCTGCTTTCCGTAGTTGGCTTCCTGCTTAAGGCACTGGTACGGCTCTCGGCTGAGCTCCCGGTCGAGTTTATCTGCCGTTCGGCAAGTCTGTCGGCAGATCCCTCCGTTGGTTGTTCGGGCGACCGCTCCGGTGGATCGACTCATTTCATCTCATCGTTGTTCAGGTCAGATCGGGACGATAGAGGATCACGTTCAATGAGCGCTCAATGAGGGCAGTTAGGCTCGGCCAAATGCCCCGAGCGAATGCTCGCCTCCCCGACAGCCTATCCGAGTGGGATGCAGCCGCCCTGGCTTTATGCTTCCGGACGAAATTGTTCCGCGCGAGCTGTTTACCTTGCAGTTACGATTTTGCCTCGC
This sequence comes from Galendromus occidentalis, assembly GCF_000255335.2. Taxonomy (NCBI): domain Eukaryota; kingdom Metazoa; phylum Arthropoda; class Arachnida; order Mesostigmata; family Phytoseiidae; genus Galendromus; species Galendromus occidentalis. The sequence continues at coordinate 168,134 of NW_003805428.1, forward strand.
CGGATGCAATCCATGAAAACAACGGGCCGGCCGGTAATATCGAGCTCTCGATCCCCACCGACGGGTATCCATCGAGGGCGGGGGGCTTATTACATCATTGAGAAGATGAAGCTCCTCGTCTGGGAACCCCAACGAGCATGCCGGATCATTTACGCCGCAAAAACGCTCTGATTAGAGGCAAGGAACAGACTGATTTCGGAGCTGATCCGTGGACGACAAGCTCTGATATAAGCTCTTCAACGATCCGTGGGAACCTCTCCTATCATATGTATATATTGGCGAGTCTGACGCATGTCGGAACTCATTCTGCCAGCTTTGGGGAATCGTGGGAATTTGAGAGAGAAGCTCCGAGAAAACGAAAGCGACAATGGGCTTCACACGGACCCCGGCCCAGTCATGGATATGTTTCGCGAACGCGAGGAAGAACAAGTACGAATATGTTCTCAAACAGACGCACTTATTCGCCATCGCTCGCTCCTCAGGATACGAAGTATTCACGAAGCCCATCTAGCACAGCATGGCCCAGCCGTTCGAATCTTCTGTCAGGGCTCGGGGCCTCATCGGGTTTCCGCTTGTTTGCGGGAAAGAGCGATAAGCTCGGGGACATGGCAGGCACTCTGCGAACTTATACATCGGAGACAGCGGAAGCAGCGCGGACAATGATGTCTGGCTGACAATAAGACGCAAGCGGGCCTCACTCCAAACTGCTCGATCGTTTATCTTTTTGTACAAACCTCCGTTGTCCCTCAGGCAATTATGCCGATTGAGTGGACACTGGAATGAGACAACTATCATCATCATCGAAAGCAACAGGATTCTTCACATTTCCAATGACCCACGTGACTCTTCATGACCGCCGATCAAAGCTCCCGCAGACATGGGATGACGCAATGCGATCTACGTCGGATTTCCGCCTGTCTTGGATAACGAGATATCCATGGTTGGGTCGAGCTCTGAAAGTCGCAGGGAAAAAAATCGCGAGGTTCTTAACGCTTGAGATTTCACAGAAGCATTCTTCTTTGCACTCTGAGAGCGACCCTGAGCCCAGACGAATTTATCTCCCTACGTCCGAGAAAACTCTCGGCTGTCGGGGGGACTGAATTGCACGGGAACCTCCGGATGCACGTAGGAACTCATACATATACAAGCGGACGTACCGCTCCGAGAGCCAGCCAGCAACGTTGCTACGAGTCCCTGCGCGCGAGCCAGCCGCCTACTTCGCGCTGTCGATTCGAGGCTCAGAAATTCTCTCCGTATATTATCATAATCTGATTAAATCGCACTTTTCGGAGTAATCTATGCAAATAAATTAAGCTCTATGTGTATGTAGGCGATGGAGACGACGGACCGATGGCTCGCTGCCTGTGCGAGCGAAGGATACCGACGACTATGACGACAATAACGACAAGTCGATGACAGCGCTCCAGAGCACTAGATGCGACTTTCAATACGTCACTCGAACGACATTACGGAATTCCAGAGCTTATCGATTCCGAGAGAGTGCGGCGCAACGTACGGTGTTTCCACTCGCGCAGGTTTCCGTACGGCTTTCCCCGGCGCGTTTGCTGCTCGAAGTCACTGTCTCGCTCAATCAACGGCCTATTTGTCCGCATGCCGGACCTCTTCGGAAATGGAAATCGGCGAGAGAGGGCTTCGGATCCACGAGAACGCTTATTCCTCTCGTACGGTGACTGGATTCCGCGAAGTGTTTCCGATAAGTAGAATATCCAGCTCGGAGCTGGAATCGTTCCAAGGACAATAATTTATTCCTCGCGAGTTCCGCACCGAACTTTTCGAAGGCCGACCCCAAGCTGCGAATAGCCTGAGTTCCTGAGCTTTACGCTCTGGGACCCCGAATCGACCGCGTCGCCGGAGTGGTACCGGGCCCGCGGTTCCGCTATTGTCACAAAACAAAGTAGCAAACGTCTAAGCCGAAATCTCCGGGGATTAGCTATTCTGGCAAGGATAGGAATTCGTTTAGCGCAAGGGTGCGAACGGACCTTCAAAGCTGAACGCCGCTGAGATTCGGACGGAGCTCCGGACAGAGTCTGGACTCGGCATCCCGAAGCCCAAGGTCGAACGAGCGGATGGAGTCCGGTCCTTGCCTTAATGTCTCAAGCAGACGTTTGTAAACGCGTTGCTGCGTGGACGTCGAGATGGAAGCGGAAGTCGACTTTGGAACGATGACAGTAGAACGAAGAGTGAGCCTTTAATTGGGTTAGCTTGCAGACAGTCCCAGTCGGTCGCTGTCGCATATGCCGTCCTTACCGGCAGCACTGTCGCAGCTTTACTCCAAGACGGATGGAGCTCTGAAAGGTGTCAGATGTCTTCGCACACGCGGTCTTTTGCATAGACAGACAGCTCTCGGTCCGCATGAGCAGGCTTGCGAGGTTTCTTCGTTCGACCTTTCACCTTTCTCCGGTCTCAGGCGGCGGTTGAGCGAGGAGGGAGCGACCGACGCCTTTCGGCATAAGATAGGCGAACAAGGTCAACACTCCGGGCAGGCAGAGAAGGCTCATTGAGAAGCGAGTGGGAGCGGAAGCTCTAAGCGGCTTTTTCGGATTCTTCGAAATTTCCAGCTTCCTCCCCTCGCCCGTCTCGAAGCTCCGCGCTAGTGAGTGACTGATAGGTCAAGGGAAGTTGGAGGATATCACAGCGAAAGTCGCGCATTCTGATGGGGAGTAATTCGAAACGGCGGACTCGGGTTCAGCCTGAATTCAGCTCGATCGTAGTCGGGCGGAGTCGTAGACTGAGAATCTCAGAGGGTCCCAATCCGTTGGGGTTTCAAGTTCTGTGTTGCGAGCGATTCGATTTCTGTGGGTCCCGCAGTGGGACGCATTCTCGACGGGGAAGCGTTCGCTGCACTCAACGCCGCGCCGCTGTTCATGAACGCGGACGGCGGGAGTAGAAAGTGTGCTCGAGCGGGCGCAGAAAGAAGAAGAACGAAAGAGAACTCCGAGCTGATTCTGTCTTCCACACTTATGCTCGAACTGTCCTTTCCCTGATCCCGTATGACCTCTGCGCTTTTCATCCCTGATCAAAAGAATCCGATCATGGCAAGAGACGGCACAGCGAGTCGAACTTTAATTAAGACTCAACCTTTATAGCTCTCTCTGGGAATTATTTTCTTTTACGAATGTTCGGGCCACTCCACGGCCGAGACCGACGGTGGCATTTCTCTTGCGTCGGGCCCCCGTTGTCAGAGGCTGTCTTGAGACGCCGAGGTCCTCTCATTCATTTGGTCGCAGTCGGCGGGAAATAAGCACTTCTAATGGCGAACACCCCAGGCGAGGTGTCCTCGTGAAATCCCTTCAGTCTAAACTTCCGGAGAGCCCTTCTTCGAATCGTTCAGGTGGAAACAGTCGAAGCGATGCCCGTGGGAATGGGGGTCAGCTCAAGGTTTCGTGCAAATTCGCTGAGGACGAAATCAATCGAGCGACTTCCCAAGGATTGTGAGCCTTGACTTACTGGTCATGGTAGGTCGTCAAATGCTACCGAGAGACAACTCCTCCTGCTCGATCGAAATGAGCTCCCAGCCGGGAGAGGGGAGATCCGTAACCCCGAGCTCGATTCCTGACCCGCCCGACATTTTCGCCAGAGTGCGCGTTGGGACGTATCGGTCGTCAGGATCGTATTACGAAAACTCCGACAACAGCACTGGATTGTCCGCTGATTCGATTTAGTTCCGTCGGAATCTTTTCGAGACGGTGGAACAAGTGCAGCTGTGCTACATATCGGATTTCACAATCAGCGTCAGATAGAGTGGGAGATGATGAAATCTCTCCGACAATCGGTTCATCGGGTGTAGCGAAGGAACTCTCTCCTATGAGTTTGTCTCGCAAATACTGAATTTCAAACCTTGGATGCTGAAGGAACTTGAATGTGGAAGCAGTCGCCTGAACGCGACTTTCTTATAGGCGGTTCCGACCGCACTGGTTCACTTCGGGGCGACTTCCTATCTCGATACCCTTCTACTTTCATTCGCACGTAGGATAGCTTCCGCTTTGGGTCGCACGTGTCGGGAGCTCGAGTCGGCTAAGTTTCCCTCGTAACCCGAGATTTGAAACCTCGGGAGTGAATCTGGAGTCGCGAGTCCGTGGCCGAACTGATGGAGACAAGCATCGCATCGAGACGGGAGAATCCTAGCGACGGAGAGCGATACCGCTGCGCTTCTCTCGGGCGAACGACGGAGTGACCTTTCTGAGTGCTCAGAGGACCGGGTGACCCAGATGGAATTTCCGGAGCGAATACTGGAGGAGCTGGCATTGAGCGCGCCGTCGCATGCGGCTGCAGAACGACACGCGGCGTAGACGCAGGAATTCCGGCCGAAATGCGTAGAAAATAGACGGCTCTGTTGGGCGAATACAAAAGAGGGCCCAGTCTACGGAATCGACCTCGCCATGCGTGGATTCCTCGTTCGTCCGGAGATCAAATGATCATTTTTCAAAACTCTCTGAAAACCATGATTCCGAAGCGCGGAGGGCGGCCTCCTCGGCAATCTTATTCCGATCCAGGGATCACTTTAGTAATAATGATGATTCGAATCGCATTGAATGTAGACCATGTGGCGGCCTTTCCGTCGCCGTTGTTTGTTCGTCAGAGCTGCATGCATGCATGCACGCAAGCACGCGGCGCTTTTTCGGCGGAAATCTCGTCTTGCGTAGATACACAAATCGTCCCCGAAAATCCCATGGCTGCGTCTCTTTGTCAAAACTGCAAGACGAGCATAATCCCGGGTTTTCTACAAATGCCACGAACTGCATCTGACTCGGGCTGCTCGTCGATTTCAGCTGATAGCTCGTCTTGTAGTCCGTGTATATGCGCACAGATGGATGGGAACAGATGTCGGATATGCTCCTATAGAAGCATGCATGCATGATACGGGCGAGGGATAAGCATATGGCTTAACGAATTCACGAGGCCGCTACGAGCGAGCGGCGGCCTTGGGGTAGGACTGCATAACCCGGCCGCGAGTAAAAATCACTCGCCTCACTCGGGTTCTAAGCCAGACTTCCGTGTCCAAGCCCCGGGCCGCTTTCTAATCTGAGCAATCCGCCCGTCCATCCAATGCCTTCAGTGAGTGGTCGGATGTCACGTTCTGACGCATTGGTGTGCATCCTTCTATGGCTCGGTCGACTTCCATCGCAACGGCGCTGGCGTCGACGTCACCACCGACACAAATCTCGTAAGACCATCGAGGAGCGTTGCTCGTCCGACCGAGAACATGCGGTCAGCGCAGCGGTCGCTTCCGATTGACCTCTTGTTCAGAATGCAAATGCCGTCAAAGCACCAGAGACGCGCCATCAAGCAACTCGTGTCGTCAGCATCGAATACAAATAAAGGCTCGGAGAACATCTTCAAAATTTCAATGCTACGCTCGGATCACCGTTTCCGGTCGTCTGCTCCGGATGCGCTCACGCATTCGACGATTCACGGAATTCCGCGTTCTGGACCCGTGAGCGGGGCGGTTAGATGCGCGGAAAATTAGGCTTGATCAGCCTCTGCCGGGAGGATTCGCTATCCGACGATAGGGATATTAAAAAGTTCAGCGAAGGACGTGACGTGCGAGCTCGTGAGAAAAACGTATTCCTCGCGCGAAACTCACACGCAATCTCAGCGGACCAGATTCCTCAGGCTGTAGGGGAATCCGCTTGACGCGGACGTCTCCTCACCCACTTTGGAAGAATCGCGTTTCTCGCATGTATAATATATTGTTATGATGATGATCATGTGACAACATAGACTCCACGAATGTATCATCGGAATGGCTCCATGATGAATCGGATAGAACGGCGGGCGGGCGGGCGCGCGCGCGCAGGGGAGTCGGGCTCAGAGGAAGGATCAAGAGGGTCTCGGAATGATAAGCGGACGACAGGGCGCGCGGGAGAAACAGCATTTCCATTCAGCCAGCGGATCATGATGATTTCCACCGGAAGATTGCGGCGTCGAGGGCGTCGACGGCAGCAGAGGCAGCAGCGGTAACGGTCGTCGTCAATATCTTCTCTCGAACTAAGATGAATGGGCTCGCGAAATGAAAGATTATATCGCTGCCGACGGCTCCGATGCGCAGCCTGCCGGTCGGCCCACGCGCGCAAACTGCGAATAAGAAAGCGGATATCACCGAGCGACCAGAGAGCCGGCAGCCAGTCGGCGGGTCCGTAAGCAACTAAGGGGATCGACGGCGCTCCGTGGCGGAAATATCTCCTCGAAATTTCTCGACGCCTCCCATTTTATTTTCCCGAATCATTGCCACAGCTCCCCACGAGAGACCACAGCCAGAGCTTCAAAGCCGGGGCATCGCGGGGATTCGGACGATTTAATGGGTCGCCGTCATCGTCATAAGGATGTTATTGGTTCGATACATAGGTACTCCAAGACGCCCGCGGTCAAGATAGAAAGGTTTCTCATTCATGGCCGATTCTCGAATTCGGGCTTCTTCATCGGGTCACTCGGCGGCCGTATCGCGTTCTCGGTTTGCACTTCTGGTCGGGTCCGGAGGCGCTGCCGCCTCCGTCCGCGTTGATTGCGGAAGGTTTTTTTTCCTAGCTTTGCGGCGGCTTTTGTTTTCTTTGCTCCGTTTCCGTCTCCTGCTCGCTACAGCCCGACAAGCGAGATTGTTTTCGCATTGTATTGTTGTAGCTCATCTGACACTCACAGTAAACAGCATCAGGCTGACGGGAGACCTAGCCTCTGAAGCCGAGTCGGATGATAGAAGCGGCAGCACGGTACCACGACCCATGGCGCGAGGCCACGGCCGAGGTTTTCCGCTTATTCCGTATCCTGTAAGTGACCGCAAGTCGGCTGCGGCCACGTACCAGCGGATCGGCGGAATCGAACGTCGACTCCCGAGCAGGTTCGAGCGCAGGGTGCGTGACCAATTCCGCTCACTTAAGCATGTTGTAATCCCCTGCGGCTGGGAGAGGATGAGTGAAGTTCAAAGCCGGACGGGATCTAAAAGGACTGACGACCTGAGCTAACAAGACAAGGAGCTCACGAACGAAGCAGCCGAAGCGAGATCTTGTGGCAATGCTCTGAGCGAGAGCGTCCCCATCAACTGACGTTTCGGACGAGAGAAGTTCGACAAATCGGGGGACGCTCCTCCGGGCCAGAGAAAAAGAAGATGTACAGCCACGCCCGACATGGGGGTCTGCGAGTTCTTTGAAAAAAGACAAGGGACACGTGTTCGGGTCGCAGTGTACGGGACGGGAACACACTGTCTACACAAAGCTATCCCATCGCAGTCTACTATGTCTCCTGTCTCGTTCACCGGCTATAATTAAGTCTCCGTAATCGAGTTATCCGTAGAATAAACAACAACTACAGTTTGAGAATGGAGCGAGCGGAAGAAGATAGCCGGATGACGAGAAGAGAAAGGAAACCCCGCTCCGAGCTCCGGGAGGACCCGCGAACACGACAATGCCTGTCCTGTTAACTCGACCTGACTGGATGGGAATGGTAGCCGGGACAAGAAAAGACAACGGAGAGCTTCAAGTCGGTCCACTCCGGATCGACTCGGTGTTACTCACAGTCGGTGCACACCGGTGCTCGTAGACAATCCAGAAGAGAAGACAAGAGACGCCAGCGCGGAGGGGGTGGGGGAGGGGCCAAGGGGTCGAGATAATGTTGGTGAGGCTGAGTGAGCCTGCCAGACGTCAGTCACTCGCCGCCAGAGCTTCAGCACTCGGTTATTTACTCTCAGTCAGTTGTATTTAATTAGAATCCAGTTTTCGTCGGCTCGCACCCGACGTCCACGTAGATTCCGCATGGATTCGGACAGCGAACACCGTCATTGAGGATATCTTGCGAGAGGACAGGCAGGGAATGTAGGAAACTAAAGTCAAGCGGTTCATTCATTGCGTAGAGCGGGGAGCCGAACTCAGTTGTCCGGCCATTGACATCGCTGCGCCGACTCCCCGGCTGCTTGTTCTTCTCTTTGATCAGGAGATTGATTGAACGAGAGACCTTCAGGAGTCTCGACTAAATGAGGAACGTTGTCAATGCCAATCCGCAGCCTTGACCAGGCTTCCTGCTCCAGGGCAATCGAGGTGATGGCACGAACAACAACAACGAACCAGGACGATTTCTTGCCCCTGCCCCCCTTCGCCCTTTGGAAAATAGCTTGGGACCGTCCGTTTCCCATAGGGATAGGCGGCTCGGTGCTCGGGCGAGTTGAGGCATCTCCCGTTGAACGGGAAGCCGAACACCGACCGAGCGAACACTTTCAAGAGTCTCTTTTCTTCGTACTTCGTAGCATCATTCCCCGGTTGGCGTGTGTTTCGTATTCCTGGTAGACATGCGGGTTGAAACGAGGCTTGGGACGTCGGAGCCAGAGTGAATTGGTAAATGGAGAGGGAACTGCAAAGAGGAGACCACTCGACAGAGGAACGGAGTGAGCGAAACTTCCTCGCTCAATATTCCATCGCTTTGGCTTTCCTCGCCCCCTCGAGGGAATCACCTCACCGGCCAGCTCTCGTCCCGCTCCTCGCTTCTCTCCCTTCTGCGTCCTCTTCCGCATCCACTTTCGCTCTCTCTCCCACTCTTTTGGCGCTTCTACAACTCGTTGTCGTCGTCGTCGTCGTCGTCTAACGCTTCATCGACTCCGTTGCCCTCGAACGGAAACAGTGAGCGTCGCGCAGGAGCCTCAAGCTCCGCCATATCGAATAGGTTTTTCGTGGTCTCATCGGCAGCCGAACACCTTCCGTGTGACAGGTTCGTCGACGGCTTTCGCTCTTCACGCTAGTATGTTCCTTAACTCGACTGCGGATAGAGAGCTCTGGAATGCGTCGTCGATCAGATCCGGCTGTCAAAATTGGTGCACGTGCCACGGATCGAAAACCTACATCCCGTCGCGGGATGTCTCTCCCGACCGCCGCGGAGGAGTACCGAGGTATTACGTCTGAACGTGGAATGACATGTGGAGCCTGATGGATACTACGTAGTTCCGTCCGGGAACGAATCTAGAAACCGTCCTAGGATGAAATCGGGAACTGTCCGATCAGGAATTCGGGAAATGAGATCACTGCGCTCGACGCGAGCGGATCCAAGATTATCACGATGGAGGAGGCGGAACGCCGATCAGCTGGCGATTTCCATGCTGGGTACGGATCCGCGCGCAGCATCTCATCGGGTCGTCGCAATAATCTCAGCTGATCACGAGCGAGGCGATGACCTACAAGCGAAGAGGATGTGTCCCTAAGGTTATTGCTCATCTTTGCTTGTTCTCAGTTTCGGTCGTCTTCCGGTCGGTCCTCTCTCCAGTCCTCCAGTGAGTCGCTCCGTCGCAGAGACATGCCGAGTAATAGCGGCGTAGACACAGAAAGCGTTACAGAGTATTTACCGAGACTTATTTCTACATCGGGAGTAATCTGTCGATGGGATACGATTTGCCTGTAGACTGCTTTCGGTATTTCCACCTAGATGTCCTGCGGCCGATGCCAAACAACGTCGCGATGCTGCAGCCGACGCTAAATAACGTTGCGACGGGCCACACACGTATTAGGTTGTCATGTCTCGGGGATGTTTGCCCGTCAGCCTCCACGAACCGGAGTTGCTGAGACGTACTACCACGAATGAGACGGAGTATAGTATACTCGGAGCCCACCTCTTTAGAGGCCAAATTACATCCGTCAAAGGAGGGTCCGTGATAGAAGAGCATCTAAATTAATAAGGTCGGACGGAAAAACTTTCACAAGCACTCGTCTGAGCTCTTTCCCGAAATCAGCGTCATCAAGTCGGCACGTTCCGCCGGTAACGAGAGGGGATCTTTGTCCCGGAGCGTTCCTTACCCCGGAGAATCGCCGGCGGGAGAGCAGCGCTCGCTCGACGGCAAAGTCCGTTACTTCTCCATGCGAGATTTATGCGTCTCTCCGCGCTTCCAGTCCACACCACGGTTGTCCACACACATGAGATATAAACGGGCGGAAAACATTTGCGAAGTGGCCGCTTCGTGCACTGAACCATAAAAATCAAGGTTCATGGTGTTAGAGTCGCGCGCGAGGGAAGCGTACGACCGCCGTCTGCTCTACGGGGACTACCAAACGTTACTGTCCTCATGTCCCACTAAGAATTCCTGTATTGCTCGTGGAATTCGGCGTTGAGCCGAGCTGAAAAAGCCCTCTCGGGTCCACTATTCCACTGTGCTGAGCTTCTAGGAGTTCTCCTTGTTGATAGTATCCGTGTACCGCGGTACTTCGACGCACTTGCGCGGAATATGTCCTTCCCGACGCGTCTTCCAGACTTTTTTCCTCAGTGGAAGAAATGAAGAGTCGGCGATATCGAGAATTCCGGGCCAGCTCGTTGCATGAGCGGGACTCGAGGACTCGAGGGCTTGATGTGACGCAGCCGAGAACGTCTATCGTGCCCGACCGCGCCGATCAACTGAAAGGTCACTCGACAGCTCTGACAGAGCTCATGGCCAGCCTACGGAGGTCGACTGTCTGGTGCGCTTTCTTGAATAGAAAATATGTCCCCACGAATGAGCTTGAGGCTAGAGTATCATCCGGCAGAGGCCATTGACCGAGAATACTACGGTTTGAGCTTTCAATTCCCTCACGGATCGAAGTTCGTTCTTCCACAGATAAGTCACCTGCTGTCGGGACCTTTTCGATTGAACAAAATCATGTGTAATTTTGGAGGACGCTCGAGGGAGAGCAGACAGCAGAAATTCTTAGTCAATTCTACGAAACGGGTCTGAGACTGGGTGGAACGAATTCGCGAAAACGAGGGAGCGGGCCGAGGAGCTCCCTCGTGGAGACCGGTCCGCAGCTAGTCGTGGGATTCATAAAAACTAGAAGTTCACGTCATTCCTCTCGGCTGTGGTCGGGTCAAGCACCTTTTAATTTGATCGTTTGGTTCAACCCAAAATCTCCCGATTCAAGAGCCAGAGGCACCGAATTTGGGGAAAACGCACGGTGGGATTCCATCGAAATACGAAATCGTCGAATGTTTAAAGAGCCACTGGTTGCTCCTACCGGCGCGGGAGAAGCGAGGCGAAATTTCCAACAGCGAAGTGGAAACTTATCCGGATCGCCTCAACTCCGAAGGCGAAAACCAGAAGTGCTATGAAGAGAATGAAGAGGCACGTAGTCTACTTTGTTTTTCAGAAGATTGACTGTGGGGTCTAGTGTCACAAACTACTCGCATAGATGAACAGGGTGGCTCGCATCGAGAAGCGTACCATTATTCGGCCAGAATTCCCGGACTCTTCCATAAAATAATTGCCTAAAGATTCCTTTCTTCAATAATAATTGTTGTGATACACAATGTTCGACCGGCCCCCGCTGTCGACCTCCCGCCTCGCGCTGTATCTTCATCAAATACGTACTTCATCGGCTGTCCGCCGGGGTCGGGCAACCGAACAGGTCGAGTCTGAATCCCTCTGAGACCCTTAGAACCTCGGTCGCTGCAGGGGACAGCCGTCAGATTGTCGGCAAACTCGATGTCGCTCCAAGACAGGTTACGAAACCAACACGGGGAACTACCGGAGGACACGTGTTGAGCACGGTCGTGGACCTGTTTCCTATCCCTCCGAGAACATCCCGCTACCTTCACATACGTCTCACAGGAGATAATTTGCATCAGCTCGGAATAAATCCGAGAGAGCGAGAGCGTGAAAAAATATGTTGAGAAAAAAATGTCGATGCCTCCCGTTCTAATATTCGCGATAGTGCCGCCTAATGACTGCGAACTCCCGCAGTGAATTTCCAGAATCTCTCTAGAGACGACCTGGCGGCAGTAGCCGGAAAGCAGGAAATCAGGCAAGCGACGGGGAAAGCACTCGGGACTCCGCGGGTGCTTCCAGAAGCTCGACACCTGGAACGTCGAGCCCTGCCTCATCGACCGCTTCGATGCGGTGGAGAGAATCGGTTCGAAGTCAGAACGTTCTGAAGCTGCACGCCTCGGCTGATCCGCTTTCGGAGAGCGCGTTAAGGGTCATTTGGGATTAGAATTTGATTCTGGGGCTGTTCAAAGTGCTGCTGCTGCTGCTGAGGACGCCGAGTGCACCCTCTTGATTTGTTTCCTGAGCTCGCTCTGTTTTGTTTTCGAGTTTAGAGTCTCTCCCTTCGGCGTCAGGTTTGCGCTGGCTAAGTTGTTCCTTGGTTTCTTTTCTCCCTCCTCGTGCTTATAAGTTCTTCCAATCCGGACTCATTCCAGAAGAGCGTCTCGAAAGAAGAGATCGAATGAGCCGTGGCCGGTGGCAGAGCACACGTTGCACACGCGAGAAAGCACGCGATAGAAAACACCAGGCTGAAGAGTCGCAGGGAGCACGTGAGCGGTACCGAAGAAGGGAACGAATCAGCTCGAGGGAAAGCAAACAGGACGCGCGACGAGCTCCAGGATGAGAAGGCAGAGGAATTGTTTGACTTTAGAAGACCTCAACGAGTAGTCAAAGAGTCTGTTTTCTTTGTCTCGAGTCTCGACCCGATGTGCAGGTGGTGTATGCTCCTCAATCTCAACTTCCCTGTGAGCTGTCCGTCGTCGACTTGTTTCGTTTTCGCTCCCCGGTGTCGACGTAGCTCTATCAGCTCCCAAATGAGATCGTCTTCGTCGTCGAGCCCTTCTTCTCTCGCCTTTCGTTTTCTTCTCGCTTTCCTCTCTTTTCATTCGCTGCTCGGAGCGCAACACCGCTCCGATTGCCCTGTCACGAGAGCAAATGTTTCAACGCCGCGGGCACGAATCCGGGAGAGCAGGCGGGGAATCGGCCGGCCAGGCGATCCAACGAAGACAGGGCCTTGTCGGGTCCTCACCCCGAGAGTTTCTATCTCTAGCGCTCATTTCTTCCAGGCGCACGCTTTCCCTTCAGCACGCGAGACTGCTAGCGAGAACACACGGAAACAGAGAAGACTTTACGACGAGCAAACAAGGTTTTCGCGAGAAAAATCGACAACAACGGCGAACGCAAGGGCCGCCTGACAGGAATTCAACTCGCGCCGTCCGCGTCGACTTCCTTGACTGACTGAGATGGCGCTTCCGATCTTCGTATCAGGGCGTTTCTTTTGAGCATTCGAGACGCCTTCCTTCGTCTACCTCGAGCGGGATAAGGGTCCTTCCCTCGCATCCAGAGTGGATGCTTGCATCCGGAGTTCCGGGAAGGCAGAACGGGGCTTGACTTTTTTTTTTATCTCATTTGAGCCTTTCAGCTCCCTGTGTAGAGACGTTTGGATATCACGCCAGCATCCAAAGCATCCCGTCGAAACGAGCGATTTCCCCATTTAATTAAATCCAGAACTGGAAAATTTCCGCCGCTCCTCTAAGCGGAAGACCACGGGCGTTCCGGCGGCCGATGGCTTCCGTTGTCTGCGGTACACTGGGAACCGTCACGCCGTCCTCTCACACCGACAGGTTCCCGTCTCGTGATGATCAACGACAACACCTCAGTATCTCTCACGAGTCACGAGTACAAGCTATTGGCGGAACCAAAGACGGTCCACATGTCGTCACGAAAAAGCGTCCTGGAGCCGAGTTGATCAAGAAGTCGGCCCGTGGAGTATGTAGGTCAAGCTAAAAATGATTACGTCCGACAGGCAGTCAGTGTTTGAGTAGCTCTCTCGAGAAAGATCAGATTCTTCAGCGATCGCTCGAATCCTCTACGTCGACGCGTTTCGTAGAGCTGCGCCCTCGTCAGATTACGATTCCTCCGCTCGCTGGCTCCATTCTGAAATGGCTTCTCAGATAGCGTCGATGGCGGGACCCGGCGACAAGTCAGTCAGCGGCAACCCTTAGCCGCACACCAAGCCGCCCACCCGCCGGCTCTCTCATCCGCTATCACGCCTCACTGCTTGACTAGGTTGCTGTCTGGCGGACGCGCGGCGACAGGCAGATAAAAAGCGACGTTTCTGTTCGAGGATAAAGGTTTCTTTGAGTTTCTTTTTGTCTTCCCGAACATTCGCTCCATTCGGATCTGATGCAGTCGAGATTCGCGCCCGTTTTTTCTCCACCCGAGTCTTGCGAGGCTCTCTGCGACAATGATCCGACTCGAAGGCTCGGAAATGGTGTCGAATCGAGGGACTATCGGTGAAACGATCGCGTTCGATCATCGTCGAGCAGGAATAGGACGTATCTTTTCATTCCCAGCAGCCTTAGACTCTCTGTCAGAACAACTCGTTTTTTTCTTACCCCGGATGAGCTTTCCTCTACGGGCGTCCCGTCCCGTGAACCGACCCCGATCGTTTCCGTCCTAGATCCGAGTGCTGGGATCCGATGCACCATCGTGTCTCATCAGAGAGCTGGAGCTCGATGCGATGTTCCGTAACTTTCCTCCTAGATGACGTGGAGTCCACAAGACGCACTCAACTCTCGGAAAAAACTTTGACAGATGTCTCGGAAGTTTTGCGAAACATTTTCCGCAACACGAGCCCGGGTCCAGGAGTCGCTCTGCGCCAGTACGGGGAATATATTGTACTCGTGCACAGCTGCTATTTTGTTACGCTAACAACGAAACCGATGCACATACCTATCATAATCTTTCCGCCGCTTCGAGCGATGCCTTGGAGTTCATCGCGGGCTCGGGTCTTCCAATTCGGAACTGTAGCAGTGAATGAGAAAGAGTTGCGAGGCGCGCTCGTTGCCTCGCTCTTCGAGAATTCGAGCACCCATCTCTTTTTATTGTCTCGTCGAATCGAATAAGATGATTCATGACGAAAGCACGAAGCGGATGAGTTCCGCGACAGATCCGCAGTCACTAAACACCACCATTCGCACGATCTCCAGATGGCGATCCGCATCAATTGATGGAGATCTGTGCGAAGGACTCTCTTGCAGCACAGCAAGAAATTCAGCCTTGACGTCCCGACTGGTCATTCCCCTCGCGGGAACGATGAACGCCGGGACATACATACACACATTTACCGAAATGAAGAGAGTACATGTTCCACGAGCACCGTGCGTGGCGTCAATTGCAGCGTGCTCCCCTGTCTCTGCGTTTTGTCGTTCATCGGCAGCAGACATGGAGCTCTGTTTTCCAGACGAGCATACATAGGCACGGAGCCGCGGAGTCATGGGATGTGTGCAGAGGGACGGGCTCCCACCCGAAAAAAAAGGACCTCATTGTGCGACACCTCCTCTAGTCGTCGCTTTTCCCCTAGCGCTCGGTCGGTAGGTTGCTCGCTCGGCTGGTCGGCGAGTCGCTTGCTTGGTTGCTTTCCAGATTCATCAATTCAAGTGCGTTGAATGTCGCCTCCTCAATTTGCGGAAGCCTCCAGCACGAGCGGCACCGCCTGTATCCTGTCCGCAACGTTCTTTCATCTAGTCTTGCTACTCGCTCGCGATGCTGCTAGCCCGCTCCCATTGTTCAGAATCGTCGACAGTCAGCGAAAGACAGACAACGAGAAAGTGGGGAACGCAGCGGCAACCCGAACTCGACAGAATCGGCAGCAACGCCGCGCCGTCGCCCCGCTAGTCATTGCGCGTTTGCGAGTCGCGGCTTGTCGTCCACGTCCTAGTTCTCGCGGCCCCAGGTGTCCAAATCCAGAACTTGGAACCTCTCTGAGACGGCCGGTCTTTATTCCTTCCCGAGGAAAAACTGCGGAAGACAGAGCAGCGGCTTTATGGGACTCATCACCGCCCGGTCTTCGCCTTATTCTCGCTGACGGCTGGTCGTTGATCTCAAAAGTGAGGAAGAGAGATTCAAACCAACGAGGACGGCACCCCGCAGCGAGCTTGCTCTGAGCGAGGAACCCGATAGGCTGAATCCTTCATTCCAGGGCCATCAGGCTCTCCGCGACATACAGGGCCGGCAAGGAGGTCGACTTTCGAGGGATGGCGCCGACGACTTTCAAAGACTCGGTTCTCCTAATTTTCCAAAAGCCTCTCCATCCAGATTCGTCTCATCCTTCACGCTTTCGGCTTCCCGTCGACTTCTCCCACAGATTGGCTGCTTGTTGTACTCTACGCCGGTCAAATTCTCGATCAGAAAGTGACGCAGACACTTGGTCGGATTCTGGATTAAAGAGAAACCCGTGGACGAACCTCCCGTTAGAGCGTCGCTTCGTAGGACCACCGATTGGGGGAGAGTTCGGGGGGATCCATGAAGATCGCGCCAGAGAGAACGTAAGGGCCCTCCAGCAGGGCAGCAAGCCAGCTGACTCCATTTCCAAGGAAAAAAAAATCCCCATTGAGTACAAGGAGTTGGCAAGCGATGCCGCGCTAGATGTGTCCCGCAGCGGAATAGACTTGAATAAAATATCGCCGAGTATGGAGAAGGCTCTGCTGTTCCCCTTGGTTGCGCGTGAAGACCGCTCTTGTGCGAGTGTA
Organism: Galendromus occidentalis; assembly: GCF_000255335.2. Lineage (NCBI taxonomy): Eukaryota > Metazoa > Arthropoda > Arachnida > Mesostigmata > Phytoseiidae > Galendromus > Galendromus occidentalis. The sequence continues at coordinate 184,385 of NW_003805428.1, forward strand.
ACTACTCTGGGAGTTCGCTAAGGACGAATAATTTAAACTGATTGTGGCTGACGAGGAAATTCGAGCTGCCTTCGAACCAGCTGCCCTCCATTCAATCATCTCGTCGAGCTGGAATACAGACGGACCATAAATGTACGGTCAGTCCCGAGACAACCGATTCGAAAGTTCGGCCGAGCCGATTTAATCAGTCTGATTATTATTCATGGAATCGAGTTCGTGGGAATTCCCACTGCAGGACCGCAGTACAGAGAAACCTAGCCGGTTCGTGTTTCCCAAGATCAATCTTTCGCATAAGTCACCTCGTCCCTTTTGCAGTGGTGCTCAATAGGAGCCCATCCGTTCTTAGGGAATTCTGTCTCATATGTATGCGATCGAGCATTCAAAGCTCCTTCGCTCACATTCTATTGTGTACCGTCGCACTTAGCTTACGTGGTGGGTTTATTTGTTGATGTGTCCGAAGGACGATAGACCCTACCGGGAAGCGAATCTTGACGGAGGGATAGAGATTCCGCGCTAAGCTGATTGCTTAGTGCCATTCACTTCCTGATTGGGTCGCATTTTCCGTCAGCTGAGGATACTGACGGATCCCGACCGGGGTTCGAAGGTGTTATCTAATCAATAGAGCATTATCGGTCTCAGCAGTTATCACGGATGTCGAACAAGGTGCCATCCGTTCGTACATCGCTACGTGATCCATCTGTCTGACGATCTGTCCGTCCGTCGGTTCGTTCGTCCGCTCTGTCTCTCGGTCGGTTCGGTCCGAGAAGCCGCCGGTCGACCACCTGTCCCCCTGTCCGCATGTACGTCTGCGACTGTCTTACGGCTTGACCGAGTGCGTGTAGGCCAACGCAGGTACGCGACTTTGGTCTACCTCCTCTTGTAGTACGTCCAATTACAAGAACTGTGTTGCTGTAGTCCAGACAAGAAGATCGAGTGAGCGACAGCAACGAGGTGGAAGATGTCTTCGCCGTGATTGTGACGTGTCCTTTGTTGCCAGGTGTTGCAGAAACTTGTCAGGCAGGGACTGAGCGATACGAGCGGCAGCGTCCAGATAAGACGGGGAGAAGACAGTCGTAACAGATTCCAGACAGAGGAAAATTATGAGACGAAGAGTTCAGAAAAACTGACGGATGAATGGCGTCGGGTATTCGACGACGAAGACGGAGCTCCGACGAGCGCGACGGTCGAGACGAGAGACGAGAGAAAAATCGGGGAAACACTCGAGACAGCCCGCCGAGGGAGAAGATCTATTCAGAGCAAGAATAGCTCATGGAAAAACGGGACAACAAACAGCAAGTCGCAGAAGAGCGGAGGAAGAAGAAGTTCCGTCAGAAGAGAATTAGGGCGACGAGGAATAACGAGAGGATGCCGGAGAGGAGTCAGATAGTGAGCGGAGGAAAACTACGAGACAGAGCAGACAAGGAATAGGGCTTTGGTTGACGAAGCCAGCTTGTGAGACGAAGATGGGAGACAGAAACACCCAGCCAATAGCGGAAGCAGGAATTGTGACTCCGGTATTCGAATTCGCTCCATCTCTCCCTTCTCCCCCGCTCTTCCCGGTGTCTCATGATGGATCGGCAGGTTGATCGATGCGTTGTAGTTCTCTGACTAGTCGATGTGCTTCTGGTGTTCGTCTTTCAATAAATTAATCACCGCGTCACCTGTCGTCACTCAAGAACAGCTTCACGTTGACGGCAGCGGGCGCATCGTATGATCAACCGCTCCGCGTACGGGCCCGTCGAGGGATGCGTCAAGAGCTCTCCCGTCATCCCCGATCTACGATTCCGGCCTGGGAACCGCGCACCCGGGCGTTCTAACGGATTTTTTTTCGCGAAAACCTTCCCCTGCTCAGCACTCCCGTGGATTCGAATACTCGCGCGGAAGCCGCGGATTTTAAGCGGTAGGTATCACAACTCACCTATTGGCACGCGAACCTTCCCGTTCACCGCCGCGAGGTGGACATTGACACAAGCCACCGTAAGAAGAAAAAATCCGTGGACTGGTATGAACTTCATGTCACCGTAGTGAGCGCACGAATGTCAACGGTCGAACTATTGAAGCACAAAACAATTTCTCGTCACTCGCTGGCCGTATGCACGGAATACAGCGGCATCCCTTTCAACAACATGGTTTGCACAATTCCATTCCAACTCGTTTCGTTCCAAGGGAAATGCAAGATTCCGCTACGAGCACACGTTTGTTGCACCTCGAACGGGGTCCGAGCTCAGACTGAGAGCACGCAACACGAGGTCTAGTGGCCGCCGTGGCCTCCGATGCCGCCGCTCCCGCCATCGCCTCAGTAGCAGCAGCGGTCGAGGCCCTTTCCTCGTACCCTCCCTCCTCCAGTTCCTTTCTCAGTTGTATATTTGGCAGAAGTGTTTGTTGGATGAGCACAGAAGAAGCTAGACGAAAGCAGCATTCGCTCGGAACCCTCAGCGGCTTCTTCCTCATACGACCCTCCCCTTCTTGACAACGCCTTATATTGATTGAAGGGGCTTGGGAACGCTCCTGTGCGGAGCCTCCAGAAGGAGGAACACGAGCTTCTGGCGAATTACCAGCTGTCCCCAGAACCCCTGCGAACGCGATATATTCACGGAAGAGAAGAGCGGGCGCCGACGGAAGAGGAATGTCGCGGAAGACAGTGAAATGGCTAAAAAAAGCAAGGCAAGTCAAGAGGCGGATAACTCGAAGACTCACTCCTCAGATTCGCGTAGGAATCTCTTTGATTTGAGCCGAAAAATCGATGGGGAGAATCATGAAGTCGATTCGGGAATCCGGGACTCACATCACCGAAAACCCATTCGCTTTGGGGCTGATGATGTAGAATGCATCGTTCATCTTCAAGTCCAGAGAAGACGGGTTCATGATAAACGAAGCAGCCGACGAAGCTTGTCACGAAGACGAATTCTTTGAATTCGGCACTAGAACGCACCTTTTTGGGCGAATTAGCTCGCGACGTTGGCCTTCAGTAGAAGCTCGGCTTTCGGGGTAATTTTCTTGGGGGTTCTTCTGGTTCCCCAATCTATTCGAGCCCGAGTGAATGATCCCATGCTGAAGGCAGATAGGGTTTGTACATGGTGCATTGGTCGGGAAGCTTTCCCCGCTTGTTCCATCTGATCATCATCGAATAGTTGCAGTGAATGCGAATGCGCAGGCCCTCGCTAATATAGGAATCTATGCTATGAGCAAACGCTGGCGCGGCGCCTGTTCTTTGGAGCGGGAAGTCACGAAAAGAAACCCTGAAGCTCACTTTAGCACAATACAGCGGCCGTCGAGAGTTCTTCTTCGCGGAATGTAGTATGGTCTCCAGCGGAACGGGCTTGCGGACCGCGCAAGGCGCCGGCCTCTCAGCCGATTTCGTGAGCGCCATCCCTGCCTGTGGCAACCCAAGAAAGAGTTCAGGGGAATCGGGCTGGGAGCCGAACCGGTTTTTATGTGATATAACTGGCACTAGGCGCTCCGTATGTGAGATTGAGTGGTTTAGCGATCTTGGGAGATCCGACATTCTTCTCTCTACTCCTTACTGTCTGGGCATTGATTTCGTGGCCATTGCGGCTCTCAATAACTCAAATGGCGAGCCATAGGAGCACCTGAGCAATGGGACTCCGAAGCATATATGGAAGCGGACTCCGAAGCAATATGGAAGAGGCCGGAGTCCGACCTCTTCCATATTCGGACGGAAACTCCCGAAATCGAGTGGGTCTCAAGAGCATTCGATGGGGTTGCTGAATTCTGGTATGGAGTTTCGTTCTGGAAGCATTTGGCGAATCGAACGTGTCATAGGATCGTTCGTGATATGAGCGCCCACCAGAATGTGTTCGTGTACGTTCGGCATCCGTGAGCAAGATAATGAGATCGAGAACGGAAATACGGGTCGTCGACGGGAGAAGTCGTCGGCGTTCCGATGGAAGTGATGGCCGATAGATTGTACTTGCGTGGAGATTGCCGAAGCTTCAACCTGAAACGAGTCATTCTCTTCATAATTAGACGCCGGCTCAATCGCTTATCGCTATTAAGGTCGCTAGCAGAATGAAGGGAGTCCACGTATGATCAAATATCACTCCTCATATATCCGCGGACTAACACTGGAGAGCTATTCGACAAATTCGACCACTGGGACAATGTTGGAAGCGGTGGGGGCGGGATCGCCATGTGAAGAGCGTGAGTGTGGAGCTGCCTCCTCGGGAGCATTAGAGAGAAGTTGCCGATTTGAGAGCGTGGGAGTCGAATAGAAAGGAGGCTCATTGGCCCATGTAGCAGTGCTTTCGGCATCCTACAGGACAATCACGAAGAGGACGTCACCCCCGGTGCAGTGGTTTCGACATCCGTCACTCGCTTCGCTCGAGTGAGGATAAGGATGTTTTTTACGTTTAAAATATTTTATGAGTCTCGAATTCGCAAACAGAAATTGATGTTCGGAGATGAAGTTCTTGGCGGGGGCCTCATTCTCGAATTCCACACCTGGCGCCACATTGCCTCTCTACGCCGCATCCAGGATGCCTCGCGACAACTCGACGAAGGGGGGGGGAAAGGAGTCCGGCAGGGAGCGACGCCAGGAACGTCGCGTCGCCTCGCCATCAAGCCAGTTGAAATTGCCGCTCGACCGTGGGCCGACAGTCGAGTTTCTGAGTCGGGGCCCTCGTAGGAAAGCCCGGTCTCGGAGTCGGGGGCGTACAACGCGTGTTGAGAGTTGAGAGGCGTCGAATGGACAGAGGAGTGAACGCCCGCAGGAGAAATCTACGATGAGGAAGGCATTTCGATTTCCGATGCTCGGGCCCCCGGTGAATCCCTCCTTCGATGGTTGACTTCGTGCAAGACTTGTGCCAGAAAGTACGGAATGGACTCGGTTGATAAACTGCTCCAATGAACCAGAGCTGAGCGTGAACTCGTTTGAAGAATACGTAAGCTCTGAATCAAATGGGCCCTGTGTTACCCGTCCTCACTCCCTCTCTCTCAGCGAAGCGTTTATCGCCCGATCACGTGCTGAATGATTCACTCATCAGTGGAGAGCTATCACTTGGCCTGCTTGACTTGGAGATGTGACATTCGGAGGTTCATCAATTATTAACGATTGCATTCTCGCTCCACAAACTTAGGATAGGCAGCCGATCGTGTAGATTCGCGACGTAAATTTCAACTAGCCAGGATTAATTCAGAGGAATTCATTATCCTTAGCTAGGAAGCGAGGCGATGCCCCGAGATTTCCAAATACCCCCGGCGTCATTCAAATACCCTCGGCGATGACCCGACAGCCAGGAGTATCAGATCCCAGACTGCAGCTAGAACGGAACTACCGATCAGAGACGCTCGGGAGCTTAGAAGCGACAAATTCCTCGCAGCACGACAATGAACACATCGTCAGCTATTCCTCTGATAGACTTATCATGATACATGATGTTCGGCATACAGCGGCATACAAGGAGGGGGGAGGGCTAAGGGCCATGCCCCCTCTTGGAAGAATTCTGGTCTCCATACTGACGTATGGGCCTCGAGGCTTCCGAAAGTAGTCATGTCTAGCCCCTGGCTCTCCATAGATCACACTTGGCCCCCAAGAGAATCGTATGTAGACCTCCGGGTGTCGAAGAACGTGAGGTATTTCTTGATCACTCCTCAACATCTTACTCTTGCCCTAGACTCGGTGCCGCCAACAGAGTTCGTCCGATTTGTTTGAGAATTTCTCGTCTTCGACTTGCGACCGGGTACAGCCGGACGCTTCTAGTAAAAACTCGACGCTCCCGTGGGGATTCAGTAATTCACGCACTGTCCCACGGGCGGTTGAAAGGACGATCGCTCAATTAATGATCAAATCGATCGGTCTGCGGCAAACGTGTCCGCCCGCGAGGGAAAAAGCTCTGGATTGAGTCGTCGAAGTTGGAAAGCCTCCTAGATAGGTAGTCCCGAATACCTCCGAGCGACGACGCCAGTGCGATGGAGACGCCGATGTGTGTGGGGCGAAGTTCCCCAGGTCTGCTCCCTGATCGATCATACAGCAAGTTCTCGAAACTTGCGTTCGTTGCTTTTGCGTTCCGTCGTTTCTGAAGATTTTCCCTCGGAATCTCTAGACGAAAAGCGTTCTCTGGCATCGCATGCCCCCTTTTAGCAACTCCGCATCTCTCGACACAACGGATCCGCACCTCATCGCAGGTGGTGATTAGTTTCTCTCTTCACAGAGCCCACGAGAGGCATTCGGCTCCGACGCGGGATGTAGTTCGGCTCCGCTTGCATGCAATAAAGTTTGGATTGAAAAACTTCGAAATAGAGGCCCTGGAATATCGCGCCCAGATTTTTCTAATCGCTGCTCCCTGAGTCCACGGAGGACCGGTTCGTGATGCTGCTGGTATTCTGGAACTCCGATTGAACAGGAACAGGAACCTTCGCCTGCGAATGCAGTTGGAGGTACCAAATACTTGATTTAGGCTGTTTTCCCTGCGTATCCTGTATCATGCAAATCCATCAACGTGCTCACATGATAGGGTTGTACGATCTGCACTTATCCGGAGCGGTGTGGGTGGAAGCCTGAGTAAACATTCGCTTTTTGCAGTTGATTCAGGACTTGAAGAAGGCAGATGCAAACGTAGCGGTTCTCGAAATGTTTGAGGGAAAAAGAAGAATGAGGGGAGAGATACAGATGGATGCTCGGTAGGAGTGAAAGCGAACTGGGGCCGAAGTTTCGTTGCTCTTGCGGGCTCGAGCTTAATCCTCAAGTTCTTGCCACAGCTTCTCCAACGAGACAAAAAACGAAACAAGCGAAGAAGCTAGCGCGTGGGAGAGTTTCTTCGGAACCGCCAGTATCTCCCTGGGACTTCTTTGACTTCACTAATACTCTCAGCAGCCGTTTTCTCCACGCGGTGCAACAAGAATTCGTTCTCTTTCCTTCTTCCGTCCACCTAATGTCTCAGCAGACGCGATTTCCTGAATATGAGCCACTCTGCGGAGTTGTAGAGCGTTTTCCCGATCGACTTTCGGGAAGAAGGGATACTCGGGCGGGTCGATGCTCCCCGCCCGGCTCACGAGTCACCTAGGGGCCTCCCAGCCAGGAATGTGCAAGAGGGAATGAACTTTTACAGTGGAAGGAGCTGAATATGGTGGACGCGCAAACAACAAAATGAATCGAATTTTTTTCCTGAACTCTGTAAATATGCAACGAGCTTTGGAAGCAACAACGGCAACGAACGACGGACAACACGGCAACGAGCTGGAAGCGTGTTTGCATTGCCGCGAATCACTCGACTTTCTCCCTTGGAATTAGAAGCAGATTTTTCCCTGAATAATTTTCTCGCAAACCCAACGAGAGAGGTATTTACAGAACTCCAGTGAGCCTCCAGATCGCTGGTCACCGGACTCACACAGAGGCGGGAGAGAAACTTCCGCTCGAGTCAGTCATCACATGGACTTCTATGGCATCAAGTTCCAGCGTTTC